>NC_050576.1:147066692-147368789 GCF_011100635.1 Trichosurus vulpecula | reverse complement strand
CTATGGAACAGGGAAGAAGGTAATACCATTTGATGATCTGGACTTGGGTTAGGGAAATTTCACCACTGATTTTGGTAACAAATACTGAACACCACAGCCTGTCCACCTCCAGAGCATTTGAAAAGTATCTTTAAAGCAAAATACAAGAACATTCAGCCATGGGAACTCTGTCCTTTGGATTTGGACACTGCCCATTGTCCACTTGGACTTCTGGTTCATAATACTACTCTTTCTACTGGCCCTGGCCCACTTGGTCTCTTTTGAGAATTAATCTTGTTGCTTCAAAAAATTCACTGTTTGCTTCTGGGTCAGTACTGGAACGGTTGTGGTCATACTACCCAGACCTGGCTGTCCTGCTAGATTGTCATTGGTTTCTTAGAGAACTCTAGTCCTTGAATGGACCTGGCCTGGGACCCACATTTACTGTCATTGGAAAAAGTAGAGAAAGGGTGATAGTTGGGACATTGCTAAAGTGAATTAATTTGACTATGGAGGCGGGGTGCTCTTGCATAACTTTTTCTGCGAGATGTCTGTAAAGACAATCTCACTGTGCTCTAGGAGTATCCCTGAGGAAGTCATGTGTAAGACTAGGCCATCAAGCCACCAAAAGTCTAAGTCACAGAGACCAAAGGGTCAGGGTGAGGATGATGAGGATGGGTGAATATGATGATAGTAGCCGTAGAAACAATAAAAACAATAATAAAAATGACACACAGAAATGAGGACCTATAACAATGTAATACTGTTGTCACCTGGAAATATGAAAGTAGTATATTCCTTTTAGTATGTGCCTTGTTGTAAACTGTTATTTTCCACCAAAGATTTATTTAAACCAAGAAGAGATAAAAAGGACAGAGGATGAAACCAATGAAAGGGCACGTATAACTCACAGAATTGTCTTCAAAATTCCCTCTTAAATACTTACTAACATTTATCCTTTAAAAAAAAAAAGACATCCATTTTTGTGCAGAATCAATTCAGTGAAAAGGCAAACAGTATCACCACCTCCCCCAGCAGGTACCTCTAAGTACTGCCAGGCATCTAGAACCACAAAGCATGCATGCCAAGGCAGGTGCCCCAGGCATGGCAGGTGCTACACATTGTTCTTTCTGGGTGGAGGGCACAAGAAGGCAATTGTCACAACTGCTATGATTCCAGCACTTAGCACAATTCTTAAAACATAGTAGGTGCTTTAAAATATTGATTGATTGATTCCATCAGAGTCACTGGGGTATGGTATAAAGACCTGCATCTCCTTCCTCATCTCCACCTCAAGTCTCAGCTAAATTCCCATCTTCTGCAAGAAGCCTTCCCCCAGCCCTCCTTAATCTTAATGCCTTCCCTTAGTCATCACCCCCATTTTATTCTGTATTTATCTTGTTTATACATAGTTGTTTGCATATTGCCTCCCCCCTTAGACTGTGAGCTCCTTAAGAGGAGGAGCTATTTTTTGCCTTTCTTTGTACCCCCAGCAGTTTGTATAGTGCCTGACACATAGTCAGTGCTTTGACAAATGATTGTTGAATGACTGACTGACTGACTGGAAATGTATCTTGTTCTAGTACTTCCTGTCTATGTTACTGTGACCTTACGTCTCTGAGCATCAGTGTCTGCAGTAAGAGAAATAACACTCGTATTGCTTACCTGACAATGGTATGATAAAAAAACTGTTTTGTCAACCTTAAATTACTATAGAAACATGAATTATTGTTATTATTTCTATTCCTATAGAAAAGCCCCCCAAAGTAGGTAGTGCAAAGGGAGGCTTCAATTTGTCCTGAATCAGTGCTCATTATCCCTCCATAAGACAAAATTCTTCCACTAAGTGAGACTCCTTGTTTCTGAATGGAAAGAAAACCAAATGACCATGTTGAGTTTGTTTGTTTGCTTTTTTGAAGTCAATTCTTGGTGCCCTGGTCCCAGAGGGTATAAAATATTCCCTCTAACTCATTTCCCTGTTCTGTTCTAGATAATCTGTCAATAAATCTAATCAATGAATGTCAGAATCAAAAAGGAACTGCAGAGGCCATTTAGTCTAACCTATGCCTGAACAAGAATACTCTCCACCATACACCCGACAAATTGTCATCCAACCTTTGCTTGGAAACCTCTAAATAAGGAGAATACAATATCTCCTTAGGCAACCTTCTTCAATTTAAATCACTTTTTCATCGTAAATTTCTTTAGGCTTACATGGGTGAAGGCTGTGGGAAGGAGAAGCTATAGAAGAGAAGATTTGGACTAAATAAAAAAGCAAAGAAAAACACAGAGGTGATTTGGATGGAAACTTGCGGTATCAGAAATTGCATCCAGGGAGGAAAATTTGGGGACAATTTGAGGACAAGTCAAAGAAGTATAATCTTCAAGTACAGATTCGACTTCTAGTTTCTGGGGCCAGAGACTGAATTTAGAAAGGAGAAACTTGGAGAGATTTGGAGTGATTTTAAGGACTTTGTACTGGTGAAGAAGGCCAGAGATTGAATTTGGGGAGGAGAAATATGGGAGAACATAGGGAAAAGTTGAAAGAGAACAACTCAAGATTCAAGGTGAGAAAGATCTCTTAATCCAAAAGAGAAAAAAAAGTTAAGGGAAAGGAAGGACCAAAAGAGAAGTTAGTTGGCAAGGCAAGGTAATTAATAAGAGGTAAATAAAACAAATGGTATGACAAGGTAAGAACTTAGTGAGGAAAGAGGGAAAAAAGTTGGGTTAGACTGTCAAGTTTTTAGGAGGTGACAAAAAGGAATAAAGGGAGTAAATTGTAAAAAGCCAATATGGCGGCTCTCACCTATAACCCTTGCTCCTGGAAAGGCTGAGGCTAATGAATCACTTGACTTCAGGAGTTCTGAGTTATATTAGAAGTAAAGCTGATTGGGTATCCACACTAAGTCGGGCATCAATATGATGACTCTCCCATTCCAGGAGTTGAGAACCAACTTGACTGCCTGAGGAGCAAAGCAGACCAGGATGGAAAAACAGAGCTAGTTAAAGCTTCCAGGGTGATCAGTAATGGGATTGGGCCCATGAGTGGTCACTCACTTCTAAACCTATTCAATCTCAAAAAAAAAATACTACTAAGAATGGGAGGGAGGTGGGAGATCATCCAGCAGTGATCAGAGGAAGAAAAGATAATTGAGAACACATTGCTGAGAGGAACTGAAGCATCTATTTTTCAAATTGGTAACTATAATAGAGAGGTTTATTGTCTTCTGGGACATATATCTAAGACATAACAGAGGATCTCCCAAGACTTGTCAAATGGGTGACTACTATGTACTTTGAGTGATTCAAATGATCAGAAATGATGTTGCCAGAAAAAATTCACTAAGCATGCCAAAGATTATGGTCTTGGGCAAGAAACTGAAGACCATAGAGCCATAGGTAGTGTTTCCGTCACTGCTGCTCATTGAAGGTAAAGGATATAGAAGTCAAAAGTTGGTTTGGGAGACGAGATGACTAATAACTTAGAATGTGATTTTAATTTCTGCACTATGGCTTAATATATGGAAAGTACACATTTTTGGCCAAGGATAGAGTGAGCCTAACAAAATCTAGTAAAAAAAAAATTGCCTGATATATTGAAAGTCTAATCAAAAGAGCTCTAATTTTTTTAAATTTTCTTGGGGAAGGCAGGGCAATTGGAGTTAAGTGATTTGCCCAAGGTCACACAGCTAGTAAGTGTGTCAAGTGTCTTAGGCTGCATTTGAACTCAGGTCCTCTTGACTCCAGGGCCAGTGCTCTACTTTACCTAGCTGCCCCTCAAAAGAGCTGTAAACTAAAAAGGATGAGGGAGAGAGAAAATTTCCAAACTTTAATACTATAGAGAAAAGATACAATGTAAAAATTACTGTTGACCCTGCCAGCAACTCAGGAGACAAAATATAAGGAAGAAGCTAGTAGTATAGCAGAATCACAGAAGTTAGAGTTGAAAGAGACTATAGAAGCCATCTTGTCCAACCCATAAATGAAAGGAATTCCCATGATCTCACACCCAACATGTAGCCATTTAGTCTCTTCTCAACCTCCTGAAGCACCCAATTCCACTTTTAGACAGTGCTGATAATTAGAAAGGTTGTTCCTGACATGGGGACTAAAGCAGACTTTGACACTTCCCCCTATTTCTCCTGGGTCTGCCCTCTGGACAAACAGAGCAAGTCTGATCCCTTTTCCATAAGACAGCTCATCAAATGCTTGAAGACAGCTATCATGCCCCCTTCCCCTTCTTCTCTAGGCTAAACATGGCCAGTTCCTTCAACTGATCTTCAGATAAACTCTCAAGATAAAATCACCATCCAGGTTGACCTTTTCTAAATGTTCTTCAATTCAGCAATTTCTTTCCTAAAATGTGGCACTTATGACCAAACATCATATTCCAGATGTGGTCTAAGCAGAGCAAAATACAATGGGACCATCTCTCCCCTAGTCCCAGACACTATGCCGTTATTAATACAGCTCTGGATCACACAAATTTTTGGTCATTCTATTAATCATTCAACAAGCATTTACTAAGTACTTACTATGTGCCAGGCACTCATGAGCTAGCCACTGGGGATACAAAGAATGAGACGATTCCTATTCTCAAGAAGCTTAAATTCTATCAGAGGAGACAACATACATATATAGAAGTATATACAAAATAAATATGAGGTCATTTTGAAGGTACAGACTATAGGGAAGGGAGAATTTGGAAAGGCTTCCTGTAGAAGATGGTGCTTGAGCTATGTCTCATAGGAAGAGAGGAATTCTATGAGGCAAAGTTGAGAAGAGAGTGTGTTCTTAGGATAGGGAAAAGGGAGATGGAATGCCATGTGTCAGGAACAGAGAAAAGGCCAGTTTGGCCGAACTAGAGAGGTCAAGAAGGGAAGTGCTATGTAATGGGGCTAGAAAGAAAGGCTTGGAAGGGCCAGGTTGTGATGGGTTTTTAAAGCCAAGGAAGTTTATATTTGATCCCAGAGTCAATAATGATCCACAAGAATTTACCAAGTGGGGAGTGACTTGCTCAGATCTATGCTTAAAGAAGATCACTTTGGCAGTAGTGTGAAAAGTGTATTGGAGTAGAAAGAGACTTGAGGCAGAGAGGCCAAGTAGAAGGCCATTGTAATAGTCTTACTGAGAAGTGGTGCAGGCCCAAACTAAGGCGATAGTTACATGACTAAAGAGAAGGGATCAGAGAAGAAGGATGCTGCAGAGAAACAAATGGCAAGTTCTGGCAACTTATTGGGTATGTAAGGTGAGGAGGAATAAAGAGTTGTTGATAACACATAAATTAGGGAACTTGGGAGACAGGAAGAAAGGCAGTGCCTCTTTCAGCACTAGAGAAATCTGGAAGAGGTATAGATTTGGGGGAAAAGATGATATGTTCTATTTTGAGGTTGAGATGTCTTCAGGACAGCCATTTTGAAATGTCTAATAGGAAGTTGGTGATGAAGGACGGAAGGTTGAAGAAGAGATTAGGACCGGATATACAGATTTTGGAGTCATCTACATAAAGATGATGAGTAAACCCACTTGAGCTGCTAAGGTCACCAAGAAAGTATAGAGAAAGAAGGGAAAGAAGAGCCAGGACAGAGCCCTGAGGAATACCCATAATTGGCCATTATGATATATAGGATAACCCAACAGAGGAAACTGGGAAAGAGTGGTCAGAGAAGTAGGAGAACAACCAGGAGAGAGCAATGTCATGAAAACCTCGAGAAGAGAGAGTATCCAATGGGTAGGGATACTCCTACCCCTATATATTACTACCTCTAGTTTTAAAGAGGAAAAGATGGCCAGTATCGTCAAATGCAGCAGAAAAGTTAAGAAGAATGAAGACTGAGAAAAGATTGACAGATTTGGCAATCAGATCATTGGTTAAAATCATTCTGGACAAAAATTTAGAATTATGCAAATAAAGTGACTAAAATAATATATATAACCTTTATCCCAGAGATTCGTGAGTCTTTGACAAAGGAGGGCACTGACAAAAAGAAAAATTCCATATACATCAAAACGTATGTGACAATACTTTTCATGGTAGCAGGCAACTGAAAAGACAATGGATGCCATCAACTGGTGAATGGCCAAGCAAATTATGGTACATGAATGCAATGAAATATAGTTGTGCAGTAAGAAATTATAAACCTGATGAATACAGAGAAGCATGGACAGACTTACATGAACTGATGTAAAGTGAAGAAGGCAAAGGAGAAAGACAATATACACAGTAATTAGAACAGCATAGATAGAAAACAATCAAAACTGAAGTTTTCAAAACAATTTCAAAAAATTCAAAAACATTTTTCAAAAGTTTGGTTCCAAAGAAGAGCTATGAGAAGGCACTTCTCTCTACTCCTTTACAGAAGGTGGGGACTGCAGGTAAGGAACATTGCATATACATACAGGTTCTTTTTCAACAGGTTAATTGATTTTGCTGATTTTTTTTCTCTCTTTTTTAAAAGAATTAGGTGAACAAATTTTTTTTAAAGGAGTGCCTGGCACATAGCAAGTAATTAATAAATCCTTATGGACTGATTGAATGAGACTGTCTAAAAAATATACACACCAGAACTGAAAAAAATTAAATTAAAAAATAAAAACAAAAGGAACAGATACTTGATCACATAGCAGCTTATACCTTTGAACTAAAACTGTATCAAGTGTCCATGATCTCTATTTTTAAGGCGACATGGCGATAGTCTCTGCACACTCTTTCAGTCCAATGGACCTTATGATATTATTAATCACTCTGAAAGGAAGGAGTCATAGAAATAAGGTGGCTAGCCTCCTTTTTTCCTCTGCCTCTTGTAACTATGCAACAGGTCATAATCCATAATCACCATAGCTCTAGGGCTGGAAGGGAATTAATAGATCATCTAATACAAATTCTTCATTTTATAGATGAAGAAATTAAAGCCAAGAAGATTAAATAGCCTGCCCAAGATTACACAAAAGGTAAGTATCAAAGGTAAGATTTGAACCCAGATCCTCTGACTCCAGAACCAGTGTGCTTTCCACTGTACCACCACAAATCCCTTATACTGTTACCTAAATCCCCTTTGCTCTTCCACTCTTTCTAGATCATTTCACTCAACTTAAGTACAAGTCACCCAGTGGAGACAAAGAATCAAGGAAAGGATAGTTCTTAGTAAACTACACTGAGATACAATAGTCAAGTTGGGCAACATATAGAAGCTTCATAGGAAAGTCCGGTAAACACTTTTGGAATGCCTGTTGGATATAGATCAAATGACGGGGCCCTGATACACAGAGGCAGGGGGAAGGTCCAGTTTCCTCTCCAAAAGCTGTTTCTAGCATTCCAGTTCTTACGATCTTGCAGCTGCCCATCACCAGTTGTTCTCATCTAACCCATGTGACTAGAACTCAGCCTGGAGGTATCAATTATTTCAAAATGAGCATCTAGTATCTGCCCATATCCAAAGAAAGAGCCTCCGCTCTTCTTGCAGGTTGATGAAACAATGTTTTATTATTTCTCATTTGTTTCTATGACCCCCACGCTCTGCGTCTTCCATTTCAGGCAATATGACAAGCTCCAGCTTTGCTGAACTAGTCAAAATCTTTTATTTTTTTTTTACTGGATGAGGACAAAAGCACGCAATTTTTCTCATTTTGTTGCTAGACATCATGAATCAGCCCTTATTCACATTCTATAAAGACACAGCCTTTAGGTGAATCTTGCAGACACCTATAATTCTCTACTAAAGCAATTTACCAGGTAGAGGGAGCTCTCCAGTGAGCAACCACTGTGAGTCACCATATTCTCACAGGTTCGCTCTCTAGTCAAGCTATACCCAGCTATTAAAAGGCAAGTTGGATCCTTCAGGTCTCTGAGAGACATGAAAAGTTTGATGAGAATTGCCTAGGCTTGATGAGTAGAATACATGGGTAAAACTAAGGGATACTGTGTAACACCTCCCCCCTTTGGTTTAGCCCTTGGCTCTTCAGATCTTCAGCTTATTTAGACTCCCCTGCTATTCAGAATAGCTTGTACAATGATATTTTTCCACCCCTCCCATCAGGGCAAATATTGACTAACTTATATTATGTAAATATAACTAATATCCCTAATGAATATAGGTACAAAAATTTTAAATAAAACACTAGCAAAGACAAGTCATACACTAAAATAAGGCTGGACTTGCACCAGGAGCTCAACACTCAGAAAACTATAAATGTAATTGACCATATTCATTCTGTGCCTATTGAAGGGCATTGGCATTGAGGTCATGAAGATTTGGGTTCAAATCCACTGGGCAAGTCATTTAACATCCTAGGAACACATGTCTCCTCACATGTAAAATGAGGGGGTTAGACTAGAGTGTTCTAAGCTCCTTTCCAGCTCTCAATCTATAATCCTACAATCCCATGAAGGGTCCAAATCATCAGTTTACCCTGAAGGATGTTTCCAGACTATCTCTCCAGTCCTTTTCCCAGGCAGATCAAAGAGCCCAAGACAACATCATCTCTCTGGATGCCCCAGACTTTCATTTGTCTAGATCATCTCTAACTTCAATCATTTTGACTATACGAAGGTGCATGCTACTGAGGAAGCAGCACATGTACTTAATCCACCATAGTAGGTCAAGTGCCGACATTCTGCTCAATAATAAGTGAGACATTTCCAATAGACTTGTTCAGAGGAAAAAGAATGGCAAAATCAGGAAAGCCTGCTTCAGCCTTGGATGTTGGAAACACGTATTGGGAATAGTTCCTCTTCAGAAAGTTGCCTTTATATGCAGGTAGCTTCTTTTATTCCATTTGCTGCTTCTTGGTTTTCTCCCTAGCCCAAAGGACAGTATTCTTCCTGGTGAACTAAATCAAGAAATAGCCCTCTGCTCTGTATATAAATCTTTCATTTCAGAATTTACCAACTAATAAGCTGTGTGCCTGCCTTGTTATATCTGGTTTTGGAAAGTGTGAGGAATGCTCCAAGGAGAATTTTAGACCTCCAAGGGAGGGAAAAGTTGGAAATGCTACAAAGAAGGCCCTTCCAGGGAGCTGAGCTGCTCTGGGGGTGTCTTGGATTTGGTCCACTAAGGCCAAGGGTGCAAGGTTCTATAAAGGTTTCTCAGCAAAAGTGGAAAAGTAAACAAAAGTAGGCCTAGCTATGGCTGAAATTATACCTTTAATAAACAAATTGCAAAGAGCCAAATCAGGGATAAAATCAATATCTCTTCAGGGTTAGCAATCGAGAAAAGGAATAAATTAGAGTAAGCAGTAGGAAAGGTGCTGTTGGCGTCACCCACAACCCAAAAAGGAAAAGCTTAGAGGGGACATAAATACATCTTCAAACACTTGAAGGACTGGCATGTAGAAGAGGGGTTAGCCTTGTTTGTTTCTCTCCAGAAGTTGAAATAAGAAGTAATGGGTAGAGGTTTCAAAGAAGTAAATTTAGGCTTGATGTAAGTGTAAGGAGACTAGCCAGGACTGTCACTGGAAGGAATGACAAATAAAAACCAATGATTTTGTTGAATCCAGGTAAATATAACAAAGGCAAGAATATGGAATAAAGGATCTAAGCCCTAACAATCTCTCCTAGCCTTCTCATTCTTGCTACTACTAGATTAATCTGCATGCCAACTAGGAAAATTAGGGTGGGAGTGAGATTGTCATGGAAGCATGAGCTATGATTTTCATCGGTAGCTAACCCAAAGAGTGCCTCAAATCTAGGAAAGCTTTCTGGGGACCCACTTGTAATAGGGTAGGGAGTGACAGATATTGTATAAAACAAAACTTCTTAACAATTAGAACTATATGAAAGTGTAATGGGCTACCTTGAGAAGTAGTAGGTTCACCTTCATTCAAAGTCTTCAACCAACAGCTGGATAGCCATTTGTTAGGTTTGTCATACAGAGGAATGTGATGCAAGTAACAGGTTGGACTAGATGGCTTCTACAATCTCTTCCAATGCGGAAATTTTGTGACAGTGTAATATTCGGGGGCTTCCTCCAATCCCCCCACCTCCAAGAATACCATGTCATGCATACTGCTGGGGTGGGGTAGGGATGGGGAAGAGAATAGGGAGGGGGAGTATGTTCACTGATCCCTGCAACCCATGGGGGAGTAGGTTAGTTACTGGAATGATAATTAGACATTGTCCAGAAAATCAACTTGTACAATCCATCCCTCATTTTCAAGACCCTAAATCTCTGCAGTAGCTCAAACTTGCCAAAGACACCGTCTTCTCAAAACATTTACATTTCTGCCAAGCAGAGATTCATACGCCTTTGCCTTGAAAAGTACACAGGGTTTCATGGGAGGATTAAAACAGGATCCTGGCCATTCATTATGTGACAAATAAACTAGTCTTGACAGACTTTACTGAGAAACACAGGCACATGCCCGCCACACAAACATACATACAAATATGCCACAAAAAAATTCTGCTTGCTCTACTTGCTCCAGGTCCTTCCTTATTTCGGGGGGAATACAAAACCACTTTACAACATCACGGATAACTTTTGCTAAATACTTAGTTAAAAAAGCAGTAAGTAGGTGGTATTGTTTTGTCTGAGGTCATAAACCCCATCCAGAATGCAAGAGGAGATCATGAGTAGGAGGGACAGATGGTCAATATGTCTTATCAAGGAATCCCTGATTTACTCAATGGTATAATCCGGCCAAACTAACTCACTGACCTTTGACCATAGTGAGGAAGATGATATTCTCTTATTAAGTTCACAATGAGAAACATCCTCCAGTTGTGCAACGGGCAGAGAATGTGTGTATCAAACTCACACCCACCCTCAAGAAAATAGGCCTGATTATGTTAGCTTTCATACACCACTGGATGAGCTCATTCTCCTCTCAAACACCTTTGTCAAGCAACTAATCTCTTGAAACAACTCTTAGGTACCACATCTCTCCTGTCAGATTGGCAGGACAAAACAGGAAAATGATAAATGCTGGAGAGGATGTGGGAAAATTGGAACATTGTTACTTTGTTTGTGGAGTTGTGAACTGATCCAGCCATTCTGGAGAGCAATTTGGAACCATGCCCAAAGGGCTATAAAAATGTGCATACCCTTTGACCCAGCAATACCACTTCTAAGACTGTATTCCAAAGAGATCACACAAGTGGGAAAGGGACCAGTGTGTACAAATATATTTATAGTGGTTCTTTTTGTGGTGGCAAAGAATTGGAAATCAAGGGGATGCCCACCAATTGGGGAATAGCTAAACAAATTGTGCTGTATGAATGTAATGGAATACTATTGTTCTATAAGAAATGAGGAGCAGACGGACTTCATTACAACCTGGAAAGACTTGTATGAACTGATGTTGAGTCATGGGAGCAGAACCAGGAGATCATTATACACGATTACAGACACACGATATCTGTAAGGACCAACTTTGATAGACTTGCCTCCTCTCATCAATGCAAGGTTGAAAGACAGCTCCAAAAGACTCATGATGGAAAAAGCTATGCACATCCAGAGAAAGAATTACGGAGTCTGAATGCAGATTGAGGCAAACTATTAGCTCACTCTCTTTTTTTTTCCTTCTTTTTTGGTTTCGTTTCTTCTTTCTCATGAATATTCCATTGGTTATAATTCTTCCTTACAACTGGACTATTATGTAAATAAGTTCAATGTGAAGGTAAATGTAGAACCTACATTGGATTACATGCCCTCTTGGGGGGGAGGAGGGGGGAGAGGGAGGGAAAGAAAATCTGAAACTCCAAAACTTGTGGAACTGAGTGTTGTAAACTAAAAATAAAAAAGAAATTAAAAAAAAAAAGAAAAACACAATTGCCTAGTCACATCAAAAGTATTGTTCAATTGTAAAGTCAAAAGGAAATAATAAATACTTAGCGTACTCTGAATGCTATACTTTAATCTCATCAGCTCTAAAAACAGAATTGTTTAATTAACCAACAAGTATCTATTAAGCTTCAACTGTTCTAACAATGGGCTAGGTGCTGGGGATACAAAGAGAAAAAATGAAATCGTCTCTGCCCTCAAGGAGTCTACATTCTCTCAAGGGAAACACCATTTTCACATAGAAGTACATAGAAAATATGTTTTGTAATTAATAATAAAATATTGATAAATGAACTAAAATAAAAATCAATGATATAATATTATGGCATTATGTTGTTATTGTATTATATATTAATGATATAATAAACTTAATTATATAATACTTATATGGTAATAAATCTATTTGTTATTAAAAATAATATAATAATGTTTATATGGTGCCTTAAGGTTAGCAGAGTGCTTTTTTATGTGTATCACTTCATTTGATTCTCAGAACAATCCAGTAAGATAGATGCTAGTATCATCACCATTTTATAGATGAAGCAACTGAGACTGGAAAAGGTTAAGTGACTTGCCCAGGGTCACACACCTAGTAAATGTCAGATTCATGATTTGAACTCAGATCTTCCTCACTCCAAGTCCTACACTCTGTGCATGGAACAAAAGATAACATTGGTGGAGGGAGGGCTGTAGCAGCAGAAGGAACAGAAAAAGGCCTAGGGTGAGAGGTGGCATTTAAACTGAGATATGAAGGACCTTAGGGCTTCTAAGAGGTGAAGTTGAGGAGAGGGAGCATTCCACACCTGTGGAGAAAGGGCAACCACATGTTCAAAGACACAGAGACCAGAGATGGGACATCACATGTGAGGAATGGCATGAAGACGAATTTGGCAGATAATGGAGCTCATGAAGAGGAGCGATGCATAGTGAGTTTGAAAGGATAGATGGATACAGGTGATGAAGGATTTATTGGTAGAGCTCTTTCAAACTGCAGGGCAGATCTGAGGACTTCTGAGTGGGGTATTATTTACTGGTCAGTAGAGTATAAGCTACTTGAAGGAGGAGACTTTTGTATTTATATCCCCAGCATTTGGCACAAAGTAGATGGCTATTGTCCAATTGATTGAAGACATCCTACCTCTGACTCTCATGTATACCCAGTAAGTTATGACTGGGACTAAATAAGAGTAATTCTTCCCTCTGAGGAAGTTCCCTGCTATGTGAGGAATGGCGCAAGATTGATTCTTTTAACCAACACACCAGAACCACATGTCTAAAGGTGTGCTGATTATAAAAATAGGAAGTGCCATCCTTATTCCAGCAGTGCTACCATTGTACAAAACATGTTTAGGATGCCACTTTTTTAACTGTTTTTAGGTTAATTAAATGTAATTGTTTACATTTAATGTAATTGTTTAAATTGCTATCGAGGCCTGCAACATATCCTTTTAAATAGACTCAAAGAAAGCAGATCTCCACGCTTTAGGGGTGAGTTTGTCTTTGGCAACAGCCGAAAGTAATTCCAAATACAGTTGAGTGAATAGGATGGGTGACCAAGTTATCAATACCATTTTTATTAACACCATTATTTATTGATACCATTTTAAATTAATTAACATTAATGCCATTTATTAATACCAAAAGCAAGGTGTGACCATAAAGAGACAGCTTTCTTATTTGCCTCATAAATTGGCTATGAAGGCAATTCCCAAAGAGCAGCTCAAACACCATTCTGAGCACTAGAATGAGCTTGTAGTCTTCCAGGTGGTTACTGTAAAGACAGTACTTACTTGGCTAGACAGATTGCTTATTTTAAAATGTCTCTGTAGGTTTTTCTCATTATTCTAGATTGAGCAGGATAAGGAAAACCCATCAATAACATTATTAAAACACAAGGTATCATCTTCTCTCCCTTATCAATTGCAGGAGAATGTGAACTTCTTGAGGGGAAGATTGTTTCATTTTTGGTTTTGTATACCGAAGGCCAACCCCAGCACATAGTAGGTACTCAATAATCACATGTTGAGTTTAATTGAATATCACGGAAAGTTCTCTTCCCTGAGAATCCTGTTTTTGCTCAACCAGCTTGCATAAAGATATTTCCATCTCAACTCATGGGAAACTTCTCAAAATATCCCTACCTTAAGCCCACCTGTTTGTTTACCATTGAATGAGGTTTGCATTCTTGTGCATTTGACATCTGTACATGGTAGCTTCTATTTCCAGTGATCACAGAATGGGAGAGTTGAATGAGCCCTGAACAGCTAATACAGCACAAACCCTAAAGAAATCCTTACTATAGCATACCCAACAAGGGATCAGCCAGTCTCTGTTAGAAGACCTCCAAGGAAGAAGAACCCTCCTCAAGGCAGGCCATTCCACTTTAGGACAATTCTCATTGTTTGAAAGTTTTTTCTAACATAAAGCTTCAATTGGCTTCTTTGCAACCCATTGTTCCTAGTTTTGTCCCTGGGATTCTCAGAAAAAACCTAACCCTCCTTCCCATGACAATCCTTCAAATACTTGAAAACAGCAACCAAGTACCCCCTGAGTCTTCTCTTCTCCAGGCTTCTCTCTTCAACCAATTTTCATATGGCATGGAATCAAGGCCTTCACCATGGTTGGTTACCATCCTCTGGACACCCTCCAGCAAATCTCAAGGCAGTTTATGAGCCTCTAGAAGCAAATATGATTTCTTTTTACAGCGTTAACATCTGAGGCTCAGTGAAATTTAGTACAGTGGCCCCAGGAACTTGATCTGGATATCACTACCTGCACTCTACGCCCTAGCTACAAGATACATGCCTTCACAGTTTGACTCCAGCGTCCTTACCCAGCCTTATTACACATTGTCACCCTTCATGCCCTCTGCTTATCAGGCAAATTGATCTACCCCCTGGTCTCCCACCTGGATGTGCCTCCCCACCCCAGCCCAACCCATTGATTCCTCACCTCCATTTCCTGCAATCCCTAGCTCCCTTAGAAGTTCATCTCAAGGGCCATCCTTTTGTTGTCATTACGGTCATGTTTGACTCTTTGTGAATCCATTTGGGGTTTTCTTAGCAGATACTCCAGATACTGGAGTAGTTTGCCATTTCTTTCTCCAGCTCATTTTACACATGAGGAAACAGAGGCAAACAGGGTTAAGTAACTTGCTCAGGGTCACACAGCTAATAAGTGTTGGAGGCCAGATTTCAACTCAAGAAGACAAATCTTCCTGACTCCAGGCCCAGCACTCTCTCTACTTTACCCCCTATTTGCCCCACCCACTTTGTATTTTTTTTTAATTTGGAAGGAGGGACTTCCATCTGGGGTGGAGGAGATCAATAAAGATCACCCTTCTACATGAGGCCTTTATTGATCTCTTTCACCCCAGATAGAAGTCCCTTCCCCAAAATTAAACACAGAGAGAGAGAGAGAGAGAGAAATACAAAGAAAAGCAATAATAATAATAATAATACCTGTCCTCAAGGAACTTACCCCCTTGGTCTTTGGGGAGAGGAGGGAAATGAGGTTCACAGCTTAATTCAGTTCCTATATAACATGGTTCCACCAAGTTCCAAGTTTAAAGCCCCCCCAGGCTTGTGTCTCAGCTCCCTGGCTTCGCAGGGCTTCCTTTCTGGGCTGGCAGCAACATGGAGCCCATCTGGCTTCCAAGATCACCATGGCTCAAGCTCCCCAGGTCCTAGGCCTTCACTGCCTGTGCTTAAAACTGAAAAGTACATGTGGAACAAACTGAAACTTTAGTGGGGGAGACAATATTTAAATATATGTGTGTGTGTATACACATAAATGTATATATGTGTATGTATATATACCCAGATACACACACACACACACACACACACACACACACACACACACACACATATATATATATACAGAGGAACTGAAAGAAGATAATCTGAAAGAAAAGGAATGTTATCTTCCTGCGGGTAAAGACTATTTCTTTTTTTTTTCTTTGAACCCCCTAGCACCTAGTATAATACCTGGAACATAGTTGAAGCTTAATAAATGTTTGTTAATTGATTGATTCCTTCCATAGTTTAAAAAAAAAGAACCATAACGATAAAGAGATCTTGAGGGAGACTGCATGGCAAAGCTCTGAAGTCAAAGGACCCAGATTCAAATCCCGCTTGTGATACTTACAAATTACCTAACCTTTCTGGGCCTCATTTCCCTCATTTTTAAAATGAGGGTATACACTAGATGGTCTCTGAGGTCTCTTCCAACTTTAGATCTATGATCATGTGAAAAGGACAGCTGAAGGGATTTGAGATCCTTCCAAATTTGGCCAACGACAAGTCAGACATAGTTTGCCTGGCAAATGATTATATCTGAAGGGAAAGGGTTTCGTGGGATAGAAATGAAAAGTAAGTTTGTTTGTCATAGAAAACTTCTCATGAACGAACTGAAACAGAAATTCTCAAAATGTGGTCAATGGGCAGAATTGGTGGTCCTCAAGGGACTACCCAGTATTCCTTGGTGCAAGTCATACCAAAATGCATGTGGGTGGGTTGATAAGTATATTTTCCACCAGACAGTTCAATCTATTTTTAAAAGCACAAACAAGAAAAATGTACCCATGCTCTGATCTTCCCTACCCTTGTTTTCATCCACTCCATCACCAGAGGAACAACTCAATACTATCCCCATGCGGAGTTCTTTGATTCCTTCTCCTCCCAACCATCACCCTCCCCTCTACCCCAAGCAGTGTGTTGTAGTGAAAAGAGCACTATGTTTGGAACAAAAGACTTGGTTTTGAGTCTCAGATTTCGTATTAACTATGGGGAGACATTAGGAAAGTCAATTCCCCTTCCTGGGCCATAGTCTCTGATCTGTGAAAAGATAGATATGAGGACTAAATAAACTCATAGGTCCTTTCTAGCTCTGAAATTCTATAATTTCTCCTCTTTCTAATCTCATAGAATTGTATACTTTTCATGCACATTATATCCTTATTTGCTTTATATTCTTCTGTGTATTCTTGATTTCATCTTTCAGGAGTCAGCAAGCTATGGCCAAATCCTGCCCACTGCCTATTTTTCCATAGTCGGCCAGCTAAAAATGGTTCTTATATTTTAAATAAGGTTTTACTGTATTTTAAATGTAAGAATCTTTCTCGGCTCACCAATTGTACAGAAACATGCAGTGGGCCAGATTTGAATCTTGGGCGGCAGTTTGTTGGCCCCTTTTCTAGATTATAACCAATCACCTTCAGGGACCAAAAAGGAAAAGTCTCCTATAGGAGGTGTCCTTTAAGTGAAGTTTTCAAAAAAAAAAAAGCCAAGAATTCTGAGTTAAAAGTTGGGGAAAGCCAGGCATGGAGGATAATCCAAATGCATGGAGCAAAAGCTGGAGTGTTACACATGAGGAATCAGTGTAACTAGACCATGTCATGTGTGGAAGGGAATAATAGCTTAAAAGACTAGAAAGACAAGAAGGGGCTGGGTCATTTTAATAGTGACTATCCACTGCCTGAAGGCCAGATGTGTTACATTTCACCTCCCCCAAGGTTCTCCAGTTCCCTCAAGGGGATTGGAATGCGGGCTTTGTAGTCTGGTTCAAGTGCCACAGGTGGTATTGTGCCAATTTCAGGGGTCCCCTGCTCCCTTGTCCCACTTACCCACCTAACAGTCCTTTACAAAGAAATATTTACTTCAAAGGGTTAGCAAGAACAAATATACAAACACAACATCAGGGGAACATAATTCCCTCTCACTACCACCAAGGGTGGTCTTTGGGGAGAGGAGGGAAATGAGGTTCACAGCTTAATTCAGTTCCTATACAACACGGTTCCACCAAGGTCCAAGTTCCAAGTTTAAAGCCCTCCCGGGCTTGTGTCTCAGCTTCCTGGCTCCTCAGGGCTTCCTTTCTGGGCTGGCAGCAACATGGAGTCAATCCTGCTTCCAAGGTCACCATGGCTCAAGCTCCCCAGGCCCCCA
Source organism: Trichosurus vulpecula (assembly GCF_011100635.1). NCBI lineage: Eukaryota > Metazoa > Chordata > Mammalia > Diprotodontia > Phalangeridae > Trichosurus > Trichosurus vulpecula. Next base: position 147,351,085 of record NC_050576.1, on the reverse strand, counting down.
CTGCCTGTACTTAGAACTGAAAAGGACAAACAGAACAGACTGAAACCTTAAGCCTATTACTTGGGGCCACAGGGCCTAAAGGGAGAGAGTTAGCCCTTCCCACAAACCAGCTTATTTTATGTTATTTTGTGCTGTGGGAGGATAGGACCTTCACTCCCTGGACCCTGCCAGAAAGAGAACAAGAATCTCTCAGTCTGGTAGTTTTAAAGATGCAGCCTATACTGGCTGCACATCCAATGCAAAGAGGCTGATTCCATTCATTAGGTAGGTGAGCACAGGACATCTTCTCCCAGAAAAAGGACCCAGCCATCTCCCACAAGCTTGCCTCCGTCTTAGGTGATCTAGGCATGCTCAGCAAAGCCTTGTTACATTATGAAGACCTTAAAATACTGGAGTAGTTTATATTTGAACCTAGAGGCAATAAAGAGCCATTGGAGTTTATTGAGTCAGGAGGGGAAGGAATGACAGAGTTATACCTATGATTTAGAAGAATCACTTGGACAGCAGATTGGAGTAGAAAGTCTTGCCGGGAGTCCAATTAGAAGGCTATTGCAAAAGTCCAGGTGAGGGGTGATGAGAGTGTGAATTAGTGGCTGTGTGAGTGGAGAGAAGCAGATGGATGTGAGATATTGTAGAGAAAGAAATTATAAGACTTGGCAACTGGCTAGATATATGATGGGGGGTGAGTGAGAAAGAGGATGACCCTGATCTGGATGAATGGAAGGATCATGGTGCCCACAACAGAAACAGGCAAGGAGGAGAGAGTTTGGGAGAAAAGATAGTAAGTTATGTCTTGGACATGTAATTAAGATGCTGATGAGATGCTGAGTTCAAAATGTCCTAGCTAAAACACATACACCCAGACACAGACAGACAGACAGACAGACACACACACACACACACACACACACACACACACACAGAGTATGTATGTATATGTGTACTCTTTAAAGGTAGGGACCATGATTTATTTATTTTTGTATCTCCCCCGGCACCAACCATCATGAACTGTATATATTAGTCAGTTAATAAACATAAGTTTAATGAATGTTAATGAATGAACAACCATTATTTATCTTGTTTTAAAAGTCCCATAAGGGGTAGGGGGTGGAAAATGGAAATGGGTGAGGGAGACTATCCTCTTCCCACACCAAAATAGCCCACAGACCTCAAAGTCTAAGGAAGAAAGTTCTGGACTGGAGAGATGAAATGCTCCATCCCAGGGCCCTGGACGTCCATTCCATATCTTGCTCTCCTCTTCCCTCTGTCTCTTCATGTCCTATCCTTCAAGGTCCAGTTCATATATCATGTCCTTCACTGTGCTCTTGCCAGCTACTCCAAAACCCACCTCAGACTCTCTCTTCTCTCCTTCCACTCCTCTTGGTGTAATTAACCATTTTACTATAATAGAATTATAGTACAACATATGAAAGTTTACAATCATAGAATCGTAGTATCTCAGATCTACACCTGGAAGGGATCTTGGAGTCCATCTAATCGAACCTTCTCATTTTACAAATGAGAAAACTGAGGCACAGAGAGAATAAGTGATTTGCCCTTGAACACAGAGTAGAGGTAACAGAGCAACGATTGGAACCCAGGTCCTTTGACTCCAGATGTCCTGGACTGGTTTTGTTCATGTGAATTTGATTTATCTTCCCAACTAAAATTGAAAACTCATTAAGGAACATAGCTAGGCAGCACAGTGGATAGAGTGCTGGGCCTGGAGTCAGGAAGACTCATCTTCCCAACCACAAATGCGGCCTCAGACACTTACTAGCTGTGTGACCCTGGGCAAGTCACTTAACCCTGTGTGCCTCAATTTCCTCATCTGTAAAATAAGCTGGAGACAGAAATGGCAAACCACTCTAGTATCTTTGCCAAGAAAACCCCCAAATGGTTTTTGATAGTCAAGACACAACTGAAATGACTGATCAGCAACAAGAATAAGGAACCTGCCTCACACTTTCTTTGTACCTCCTTATGACCTTGTCCACCTTATAGGTACACAGACACACTCACATTAAAACACACACAAACACACACACACACAGACACACACACACACCCCACAAGCACAATACTCAACATAGACACACAAGTGGTGCTCCACAACCATCAATGAGCTGAGATACCAGTTTAGGGCTACTCTGAGAGCCTCTGGTCTGGCCCTGGCCAGCATTTCTTGTGCCTCAACCTCTATCATCTGGCATAACTTCTCAGCCCTAATCTCACAGTACAGTCATGTAGCCGTTAAACCCCAATGCATTCTATTTTTAATGAAAGTGGTACATTTTGACTCACAACCGGGTTAGAAATGAGTCATCCCTGAATCAACCACAAATCGCCTTTGTGAAAGGTGGTTCGCAGGAGGGCTATGACGTCTGTCACACTCCTTGGCTCACAGAGACAGTGTCATACTTGGATGGGTTCCGGGGCGCCTGCTGCCACGTCAGCCTGAGAGGATGCCATGTTGTCACCTATGGGATTCCCCAGCACAGCAGGCATCTCCACTCCACCCACAGAACAAAAACAGTCATTGCAGGGCTGTACTCCCTGTTACATCACAGCTGCCTGGTTCCAGGTACTGATGAATAAAGAGATCATAGGAACAGATGGGAGCCTTCCTGCCCCACCCAGTCACTTCAGGCTCCTCCCCAACCCCCACATCCCCTCCTCAGTCAGTTTCTCATGTGCTCATAGCCTCTCCCCTCTAAAGCACAGAGGTGTAAATAAGTGAGTAGAATACTCCCAACTTACTCTGGGAGCCCCCTCACACATAAGTTGGACAGGAAAATAACACTGCTTCTTCCATTTCCTGGAGGACATAAAAGCAGACCAACAGGCAACCTCAGAAGCTATAGGGAAATGATTCTAAAAGCCCAGTAACTAAAGAAATCTCTGTCATTGCAGTAACCACATTTCTGAGGAATCTGACACGGGATAAAATACACCCCAGGTCGTAAAATGGAAAAAGCATTAGATTAGCTTGTCAAGTACCCTCATCACCTGAGCCTCCCTACAAACTGAGGGGTTAGACCCCTAAGACTTCTAAGTCTTATGACATTCTGTTACCATTGATGGTATATGGCTCAAAGTACAAATGAAACATTTCACAGAGGTGTTCCAAGGCCATTGTGGAGGAACGCGATATTGGAGACCAGTTTTGTGGTTGGTTGCCTATAATAGCCTCAGTTAGAGGAGGAATTTGTCCCACAGAAATTCATTCTTTAGTATGAGATACAATAAACTCAGGGGATTCCGTGGACTACTGACCTATTTTTAGGGCCAGCCTACATTCCTTGTCCTGACCCCACGCCCCTTCACTGGCTACCCCCAGGCCTGGAATGTTCTCCCTCCTCATTCTTCTGCCAGTCTTCCCTTGAGTCTTTCAAGACTCAGCTCAAATCCTACCTATCACAAGAGGTCTTTCACTATCCCCACCTACCCCCATCCCACTTGCTAGTAGGTTCCCTTGGGGATTAATTTCTACTCACACTAAATATATCTTTGTAATATGGAAGCTTTGGTCTCATTCTCTCAAGGCCAGACCAGTTATGTCTTTCCCGCCTCCCCACCCCCATCGAGAGGGGTCTGGGGAGCATCTCTTTCCTCTATAGTCAGTTCAATCTCCCATGACTATGTTGTATCCATTTTAAGACCCCAGTGATAATTTAACTTAAAATCTATTGTTTTTGACAAAGGGATACTTATTTCACAGATATAACAAGAACAAATGTATAAACCTTTTTTCCAGAACCTCAGGAGCATTAATCCCCCTACATTACCTCTTGTCTTTGGGGGAAGGAGGTTATTAGGTTCAAAACTTAACTCAGTTCCTACATAACATTGGCACCACAAAGTTCATGCCCAGATGTGGCATTACTGCTGAATAAATTCTTGTACTATGCTGAGGTTCTGAGGCTTGCCCAAAAGATGGCTCCTTTTCATCATGATTCTCCTGGAAGCAGTTCCACAGTGTTCTCCACATTAAGACACCATCTTAGTAAACAGATGGGGTCTGCCTATGTGCCAGACCTCCATCACATTTCATATGTATATAGTTGCTTGGTATAAGCTCTTTGAGGGAAGGGGCCATATTTTTGCCCAGAGAAGAAGAGTGATTTTCCCAAGATAACACAGTCCTGATAATATTTCTCTCAGGTAGCATTTGTACATTTTTAACAGAGGCTAAACCCAAAAGAGTGACTCCACGAATCAGAATAACAGTTACCATGGCAGGTAAATGAGAGAAATATTTGGGAGCAAGCATCTTATAAATTACACTGTGGGGCTGAGCCATTAACACATAACAGACTTAGTGGGAGCCAAGGTATGGCCATAGGAGGACCTTGCCTGTTAATGTCTTTAGTACTAGCTTTGTGGTGCTTCAAGATACCTCCTCTAACCTTTCCAAGTCATCAAGAGAAGATTAGCTTTAATCATTTATGAATGTGTTTCCAGACCTCTTGGTTCGTCAATGGGAGGAGCTCCCAATGTGGAAACACTCTCCACAACCTTGTCACTTATAGCCTTAGAGCTGGGGTTCTTAACCTTTTGTGTAGCACGTATCTCTTTAGCAGACCGGCCAAGCCTTCTCAGAGTAAAATATTTAAATGCACAAAATAAAATACATAGGATTGCAAACAAAACTAAGTTAAAATGTTAAAATATAAATTTAAAATATTAAAATCTGTTTTGCTCAGTCTGTTGTTCATGACCCCATTTTAGGATTTTCCTGGCAAAGATACTATATATTATAATATATGTACATATATATATACATATACACATACAAACAATATATAAAATGCAAAATATTTGTGTGTATGTATATATACACACATACATGCACATATATATATTTATTTATTTATTTATTTATTTATGGTGGCTCAGCGGATGGAGCACTAGGCTTAGAATCAAGAAGACATCTTCCTGAGTTCAAATCCAGCTTCAGACACTTACTAGCTGTATGACCCTGGGCAAGACACTTAACCCTGCTTGCCTCAGGCTCCTCATCTGTAAAATGAGCTGAAGAAGGAAATGGCACATAAGTGTGTATATGTGTACACACACACACACACACACACACACACACACACACACATATACATGTATATAAAATATTAAAGTTATAAAAAATTTTTAAAAAAACCATTCACAGACCCCAGGTTAAGAATCCCTGCCATAGAACACTCTCTGGGTCACTAAGAGGTTAAGTGTCTTGCCTATGGCCATGCAGCTGGTATGTGTCAGAGGCTAGATTTGAATCCAGGTACAGAGGAATTAAGAGATCACAGGAACAAATCTGACATTCCTGCCTTACTCACACCACCCAGACGCCTCGGTTTCCACATTCCCCACATGTGCTTCCTGAATCAGCGCCCCACGGGCTGGTAGTTGCTTCTCTCTGATACGCAGAGAGGTCCCTTCCTGACTCCGAGGCTTGTCCTCTCTCGACTGTACCCTACTGCTTCTCTCTAATTCACTGAAATTTTTAAAATAAAGACCCCCCTCAACTTCCAGAAAAGAGTAACAATAGCTAGCATTCGTGTAGCACTTTAAAGTTTATAGAGTGTTTTACAAATATGATTTCATGTGATCCTCACAATAACCCTGAGAGGTATGTGCTATTATTACTTTCATTTATAGACGAGGAAACTAAGGCAGCAAGAGGTTAAGTGACTCGTCCAGGGCCATACATCTAAGGCAGAATTTGAACACAGGTCTTCCTGACTCCAGGACCAGCATTCTATCCATTGCACCGCCTAGCTGCCACTGTCAGTAGAGTATTATAACCAAAAATGTTTGGGAGTGCCTGTGACAGATTGGAAGACTCACATATGTAAGAATCTGAGGGATCAAAGCACATAGGATTTAGAACCAAAGGGAATGAGAGCTATCTTAATGAACCTGGACACCTCCCATTTTACAGATGAGAAAAGTAAGACCCAAAAGTTCAAGTAACTTGCCCAAGGCCAGGGAGCAATAGTGTCCTCCTGGGCCTTTTGCATGCTTAGCACATTATCAATGCACTGGCTTCAGCAAAGAAGTTAATCCATTGGGGAAAATGTTCCAGTAACCTTATTTCGTTGAGCTGCAGAAACCCGGTCCAATTATTTGGGTCATTCCGATATGCCAGAGGATCCTGAGGCCTCTGTCCTCAGCATGAACATCCCCAAAGCCTTCTTGAACAACAAGTGGCAGTCAGGCCTGGAGGAGGCAGATAGCAATGCTACTTTCTGAGTTTGCCCAGAGGGGAAATCACAGGGGTAGGAAATCTGGCCATCCTGGGTAGTGTTTGGCCTTGCTGCTCACAACAATTGGGGCTGAAGAGTGGGAGGATGTGTCTGCTACAACTTCGGCTTGCACGTGGCAAAAGGAAAAGATTAACCTAGGTGAGGGACTCCCGAGAGGTCCTATGAGGAAGGGTAAGGTGCAAGAGGGCAGGGCTGCTGAGTGACAACGTGTGAATCCCTTATTTGGCATTCTCAGATCCAGGACCCTTTTCAGAGGGGTGGAGATAGAGGCAGAAAGCCAGAAGTTCCTTCCACTATCTTCTTGGATCTCCTTTAGTAACACCCAGTAGGTAGCCCTGTAGAGAGCCAAGGAGAATCTGTCTTGAAAAAATATCTCTGCTATTTTAATGTAAAGAGCTTGGAACAGGGAAAGCCATCCCCTGATTCTAGAAACCAAGCTTTCTGCCAATTCTGCCACTCATGCAGGCTCTGAACCATCACGCATTCCTGCACCAATGAGGAAAGTCTTATCCAAATAGTCTTGAGTCCCAGGTTACACGCAGTCTAATCTTTTTTCAGTTCATAAAGTTGTCTATTCCCTAGAGCAGCGATGTCAAACTCAGACAGAAATTGGTCACTAAACTGTACCTAAGCATCCCTGGAGCTGTATATGGACTTAGCTTTAAAATGTAATGTCGTTGATGTTTTCATTTATTATTTCTATTAATTTTGTTAAATATTTCCCAATTACATTTTAATCTGATTCAGGAATATTGATCAACTAATATGTTTAACACCTCTGCCCTAAGGCAGCCTTTGGAGTCAGAGGACCTGAGTTCAAATTCTCTCTCTGATGGTCACTCTTTCTGTTAATTTGAGCAAGTCACTGTCACTCAACCTCCATGGGCTGCCCTTTCTTTGCATGTTTAATGTACTTGATGGCCTAGAAGGGCTCTGTCAGCTCTAGACCTATGAGCTTCTCCCTTCTGCCCTGCCTTGAGTACAAATTTATTCTATCTGGATTTTCTAAGGCTAGAAACTGAGTTAAAATTTTAAGCTTTGTTCAACTATTCACCAAACCCTGACATGTGGTATGCCAGTAAATGTTTAACAACCACCTCTCTCTGAGAGAAAAATATATACATACTTAACATGCAAAGGGCTATATAGTTCAAAACAGGAGTATAAGAGCGCATGACATGGCATCTCCCAATTTTTTGCCTTTGCACTGTTTCTACACACCTGGAATGCTCTCCCTCCTCCCTTCCCTCAGTTTTCCTGGCTTCCTTCAAACTCAAACTCCACCTTCTGCAGGAAGCCTTTCTCAGACTCCCCAGTTGCTCACTGCTTTCCCTCAGGGACCACCTTCTCTTTGCCAAGAGGCCATCTTTAAAAGGAAAACGTTAAAGCTATTATATTTTAAAAGAAAAGCAAGCCATTCTACATAATAGAGATTCACAGTTTCATGTACATGTCTATTTTTCTGTTTTGTTGAATACATGGAATTGTTAGTTTTAACTCATGTTTGTTAACCCCAGAATTTAAAAAAAAAAACACTTTTAAGAATAGTAATAATTGTTAACATTCTTTCTCTCTAACCCCATGAAGAAGAGAGAGTGAATAGTATTAGACCTGCTTTAAAGATGAAGAGACGGAGACCCAAAGAGGTTAAAGATTTTGTTATAGGCCTGGTGAGTGGTAGAGCCGAGATAAACCTAGGACTTTTGACTCAAAATTCCCTATCCTTTCCAAAGCACCGCACTGGCTGATGTTACATTTATGCATTACTCAAAATTTGAGAGATGTCAAGGCAAACTTCAGAGAGGGATCAATATTCCCTAGACATCAAGTCTCAGTCCAGTCACTGCTATGGGCTCCCAGATGGGCAGGCATCTTGACTCTGTGTTCTGCTCCAGCCAGGAAGTTGTCCACAGGAGCAGAGTAAACAAGTAAGAGGAGGCAAAGAGGAAGTAGAGTCAGGGTGTTCTTAATCCCAGCCAGAGTCCTTTGCCAGGACTCAGTCTATAGCAGAGTAAGATAAATCCGGGAGTGACATGCCAAGAAAAGCAGACCAGCAGTGTCAACAGATTTGTCAGGCTTAAAGTGAAGGATCCACAGCAGGTGTAACAGAATGAGAAGGAAGCCTACAGAAATAGCAGCCACAGTACAGAAAACCTAGTTTGCCCAGAGGTTGCTGAGAGCTATCTGTCTTTCTAGCCTGTTCCTCCCAAACAGGCCTAATAGGCACCAGCTGGCATTGAAATGAGACTATACGTCTACACTTTAGATGATGCCACCAAGAGAAAAGTAAACCAGATTTTATGCCTATACAAGTTCAATGCTTAGGCTTTCTTTGCTCATGTGTAGACAACCAAAACAGTTATGTTGCTCATGATCTACACACTCATGAATTTCTGAAAAACTAGGAGAAAGGAAGGAAGGAATAAGCACCAACTATGTGCCAGGCACTGTGCTAAGTGCTTGACAAACTCATTTGATCCTCAATATTTGTATGTTTTATAGAGAGAGAAACATAATCTGTATTTGGAGTAATTTCTCCTTCCAAAGGATTCTATCAGATGATTTCTAAAATCCCTTCCAGAACTATCAATTTGACTTCTTTGACCTCCACTTACAACTGATTCAGTGAATAAGTTGCTGCAAGTTTAAAAGTTGACAAAATACCCTAGCACAAGGGTGGGGAACCTGGGGCCTTAAGGCCACATGTGGCCCTCTAGGTCCTCAAGCATGGCCCTTTGACTGGACCCAGACTTCACTGAACAAATCCTACTTGTCCTGTGAAGTTTGGATTCAATCAAAGGATCACACTTGTGGACCTAGATTGTTTTGTGAAGTTCTCAACAAAAGTTTTCAGGGGTCCAAACTTTCCCCCTACCTGAACATTTTTTTTAATGCCAAAACACAACAGAAGATTTTATTAAATCAAGTTAATGGTAGTTTCTTCACGTCATTTGGTTAAAAAAAAAAATAGTGGATGAAGAAAATGAATTCCAGACCTAAACAGGGAATATTCCTAATCAACAAAGAAAACATCTTTCTCACCCCGCCTCATTCTCAGTATTCCTGTTCCCCACCACCACCACCCCACTACCCCCTTGTTCTTCTTTTTCTTCAGTCGTTTCAGTCACGTCTGACTCTTCGTAAGCCCATTTGGGATTTTCTTGGCAAAGAATCTAGAGTAGTTTGCCATTTCCTTCTCCTGATTTTTTACTGATGAAGAAACTGAGGCAAACAAGGTTAAGTGACTTGCCCAGGGTCACACAGCTATAAGTGTGTGAGGCCAGATTTGAATTCAGGAAGATGAGTCTTCCTGACTCCAGTCCTGGCACTCTATCCACTGTGCCATCTAGTTGCCCTAATCCCAGACAAAAAGAAAATGAATTAAGATTGCTGATTCATGCTAACCTGAGACAAGTAACCACATGATGTGAAGTCCAGACACCTCCTCTTCTTATTCATTTACACACCTACAATTTAACTCTTTGGACTATGTCTACTTAATAAAATAGAAGTATTCCATTGAGGCTGAGCACCTAATGCCAACTTTTAGAAGTATGCCATTGTATGAACTAGAAAGAATGGTTTCTTAAAGGAAATCTAATTCTAACTGTGGAACAAATGGGAACAATGGGACAGTGAGAGGTGGTGACCACATCCCAAAGGGAGGCCAAATGAAGCAAAACAAAGAAGGAAAAGAAAAGGTCTGGTACCGAAACCCAAATCCCACACACAGGCACTGGTATGAATTGTGTTTTCTGGAAACGCTTTCCCAAAAATCCCAGACAAAAACCTCAGTCTGATGAATCAGTTTCCTTTGACATTGAAAGAATGAAGAAGCTTCTGGAAAGATAAATCATATTTATTCTAGGAATGGAAATCTATGGAGCCATGACACTGGTGGTGGGTGAGGAGGAGAGAGGAAAAGAGTGTGGTGGAGAAAAACCATCAGGAATCTACTAGTCTAGACTCTGATTGTAGCCCAGCATGAGCACTGAGAATCAGAGCATCAAAAAAAAAGGGAAGTTTTGGTTTAGTATAGTCATGCAATAGCTGATTCTGATGCAATCACCAGGTGCCAAGGTTAAATAATCCGTAGTTCTGAAGAACACCGTATAAATGGAAGGATGGTGAAATCCTCCAGATGCTGCTGGTGGTGGGTGACATCATATTGACTCCATTGAGCCCTAGGGTGCTATAGTATTTCCTCATTGAAATCCATCCATGTAAAGCCTCTCTTTTGTGTCCACCAAACTATAAATTCCCTGAGGGTAAGTTACATGTGCCCTTTTTGGCTGTAGCAGTTATATACACTCACCGACATTGTTGTGTCCTAATCATTTTTGAATCAAAAAGAAAAAAGCTACCTGGTTTGAAGGCGGTAGGTATTTAGGACAATTTCTCTCATCATTTTCTTCTATGAATGGGTGGTAGAATTTTAAATACCCTGGAGTCTCATCACAACTCTACCTTACCTTATAGCTGAAATCTCCTTATGGCATCCTTTTAGTAACCAAATCTAGCTTCAATAAGATCCCAGAAAGACTCATATTATTTTCTCTAAAAACTAATAGTGCCCTATTAAGGATGTAGTTTGTTTGGTTCAGCTCTGTGGTTTCACTGGTGTGAGGAACTAATGGTAAGGAAACCCCTTCAACCAATGTAACAGAGTTAGGATGGGTCACCTAGAGATCATTCACTATCTCCTATGCCCTGTTCCCTCTCAATGATCCAAAGCCTGGCATCTCGGTCATTCACAACAGTGGAGTAATTTAATGATAAAAATGATGACTGATCATGACCATGATGAAATTTATATAATGCTTTAAGTTTTGCAAAGTACTTAATAAATGTTATCGCATTCGAGTCTCACAATAATCCTGTTTGATAACTTCTACATGTAGTTATAGGTGAGGAAACTGAGGCTGGGAGGTAGAAAGATACTGTCTCGTGGAGCAGAAATAGAATAAAGTTCTTCGGTCGTAGTACAACCTAAGAAATAGGAGTAGGCGAGCGCCTCTCTCCAGGAAATTGTTGACCAACTCTGACAGAATTGGGAAGGGGAGGGTCGGGGACCAACAAGGGCTGATTAATGGGCTGGATGGGTAAGTGATAGCCTGGAGGGAGAAAGCATTGCCGGAAATGACCTTTGTCTAATTCAGCCAGATAATGACTCAGGGGAGAATAGTCTAGTTATCCATGCATGTTAGGAGAGAGTAGACCTCAAAGAGAGAAGTATTTCTCTGGCCCCTGGGGAGTGCTAGCACCATAGTAGTAATAGGAATGAAATGGAGGGGGGAAAAAAACCAGAAAAGTCATTTAAATATTAGAAAAAAAATTTTCCCAGTTAGCCTTCCAACAGTGTGTGGCAAGTCCCCTGGGGTAAGGAATGGAAGGCCCATTGTTCTGAGTCATGGAAGGAGAGGCTAGACAAAGCATCCGAGATTATGTTTTCAGGAAAGCTGTTGATGGTGTTGCATGGCAGCAACACCATAGAAGAAAGGAAAAAAAAAAAAACACTAAAGAGTCTCTGAGAGGCAACATCTGGATATCAAATGACCCCAAAATGAATTAGAATCACGGAGGAGGAGTTGGCTAATAGGCTCAGACGTCAGCAGGCAAATAACCAAGTAGTCCTCATTTGGCGTCCAAAGTTTCCATAGGAGCCAGTTTTTCTCAGAGTCCAGCAAACCAACAGAGAAGAAGACCCATGGGCAATCGCTATGATTTATAGGATAGTAATTTCTTTAAAACCACTAACTCCTTTCCAAGATGGGGGCCATAAGTAATAAACCTTCTTTCTTTGGTAAAATCAAGTAACTGCAACACCCGACCATGGTATACCATATGGGTCCACAGAAAAAAAGATGTGGGTTCAAATCCTCACTCTGCCACTGCTGCCCACATGGTTTTGGACAAGTCACTTAACTTCCCCAGGCAACATGTAAAGTGAAGAGATCAGACAAGAAAGCCTCAAAGATCCCTTCCAGCACTGAATCTATGATCCTATGAATCTCTTGGCAGAGTCGAGTGTATCGCTTATAATTTGCTGCTGCCTTAGTCATGGAACTTAGCTTCTGCACGACTGAGGGTCTTTTTTTTCTGTTTCCCCAGACTATGAAGTTAGAAAGGAAAAAAAAACCCACATGCAAATCCTACTGCAAATGCAGTCTTTGTTGCTATCTGTCTTGTGTACTAATCATTTTCTCCTTACTATTTAATTTGTGCTCTGTGTGGTGAGCTGCCAATGATGTGATGCTCTTTGCTTTTATTACACTCTTAAATGAAACTGTGGGGGTGAAGATGGGGGTAGTCAAAGTAGGGAAGGCTGGTGGTAAATCTCTAAGGTTGCCTGGTGGCTGTCAACCACGCCAGAATGCCCGTTGCTTTTGCCATGTGTTATGACCCCAGACCCTTCACCGTCTCCTCTTCCATCCCCCTCCTCCACACATACTCCTGACACCTGCCGCCACTCCCGCACAGTCACAGACGGAAATGTCTACCCCACACAGGCCGCGTGGTCTTGTTCTGTAGCATGCCCACATACCCAGTCACTCAGTCATTTCTGGAAGTCTGCAGGAGCTATGAAGAAGGGAATTTCTCTTCTAGCCTACACCAGCCCTGAAACTGAAAATCTCAAAAGTACCCTCGGAGGAGGGGGCCTCCTTTGAGAAAAATCTCCTAAAGAATGGTTTAGATTTACTCCCCCAACTCATCCGGGGCAGTATTTCTTAGAGATTTATCCACAGCCTGATGGCTTGCAGTCCCTAATGGTGTTCTAATTATTGTCACTGAACAGTCGTTTTCGGTTGTGTTTGACTCTCTGTGGCCCCATTTGGCGTTTTCTTGGCAAAGATATTGCAGTGCTTTGCCATTTCCTTCTCCAGCTCATTTGACAGATGAGGAAACTGAGGTAAGTGATTTGTCTAGGATCACACAGCTAGTAAATGTCTGAGGCCAGATTTGAACTCAGATCATCCTGACTCCAGGCCCAGCACTCTATCCACTGCACCACCTAACTGTCCCCTTCTAATTCTAGTTCTCAAAAATTAAAAAAAAAAAAACTTGGTTAGTAAATTTAAATGGGGCATTTATCCTTTCTGAGTTTTATTTCTCTCCTCCGCCTCACCCCTAATCTTCTTCTCCCCTCATATGCAGCATCAACACAGGTAGGTGCCCAGGGAAATATTAGGATCGTGGATTTAGGGCTGAAGGAATCTTGGAAGTCGCCCAGCACAGCCTCTCCATTTTAGAGATGAGGAAGTTAAGGCCTGGGGAATTTAAGCGATTTGTCCACAGTCACACAGTTCACAAGTAGTGGAACTAGATTTTGAACATGTCCTCTGACTCCAAATCCATCACCCTTTCTATCGTACCACGCTGCTTTGACGCCGCGGTTCTATCTCTTACTTCTGTTCACTTAAATAACTAACCTTTATACGGGAGGCTCAGTGGTGCAGCGGATACAGCACCCAGCCTAGAGTCAGATGGATCCGAGTTCAAATCCAGCCTCAGACACTTACCAGCTATGTGATCCTGAGCAAGTCACTTCACCCTGTTTGCCTCAGTTTCCTCATCTGTAAAAATGACCTGGAAAAAAGAAATGGCAAACCACTCCAGTATCTTTGCCAAGAAAACTCCAAATAAGTTCACAAAGAGTCAGACGTGACTGATAAAGGACTGAACAACAAACCTTTATCACACAGTAGGCAGTGCCTACTATGTGCTGAGCGCTGTGCTAAGTACTTCATTAGATCTTCACAAACAATCCTGAGAGGTGGGTGCTAGTATTATCTTCATTTTACAAATAGGAAAACTGAAGCACAGAGATGTTAAGTGAGTTGCCCAGGGGTCGCAAAGCTAGTATCTGAGGTCTCATTTGAACTCGGGTTTCTTTGACTCCAGGACCAGCACTCTATCCGCTTCACCACCTAGAGGTCTCAAGGCAATAACCAAGGCTAACCATTGACGTTCATAATTATAAATAATGAAACTAACCCACTTTCTCTTCTGCTAAGTAGCATAAGAACACAGATTTAGAAGAAGAAAGGGTCTCAGAGTCCATCTAATATAACCCCCTCATTTTACAGATAAGGGAGCTGAGGCAGAGAGAGATTAAGTGACTTGCCCATAGCAACATCAAGGTTCCTTCCACCATAACATGCTATAGGCATCAGAGAATTTCCAAGCAACTGGGTCATTCAGATATACTTTACCCTATCAGCTGAAAAATAAAGACTGTAAAAAAAAAAATCCACCAACTGATAGTTGTCAAGTCATAGACTGCTAAAGACTAAAAGCAACCTGGACATCTAGTCCCACCTCCTTACATGACAGAAATTACTTTTGTCAATTTATTTTGTATTGTGCTACCTTGCTATAGCCATTAATTGACTCAATTAGTTTCTCCACTTATTCTATGAGATTTTCTAATTAAACCACCATTTCTTCTACAAGGAGCAATAGTTGTGACTTCCCTTTTTCCAATGTTTGTACTTTTGATTGTGTTTTCTGGTCTTCCTCATGTTCCAGATAAGGAAATGGAAGACTAACCAGTATTAATTATATGACTAGTATGTGCTTAGTACTGAATCTCAGTTTCTGGACTTATAACTTAAAGTTCATGATACTTAAAACTAGAATAGGTCTTTTGCAGAGGTGTATTAATCGGCTGCCTCTGTGGTATTGGTCCGTTGTACTTTTTCCATGAATACAGAGAAGATCCTCCTGACTTCTATCCCATAATTACTCACTGATTCCTGGAATTATTATAACAGGAGAGTGAGTCTCTAACTCTAAGAAAGGGGTTCTTAACTTTTGGGGGGGGGTCACTGTGGCAGTCTGGTGAAATCTATGGATGCCTACTCAGAATAATGTTTTTAAATGCATAAAATAAAACACATAAGATGACAAGGGAAACCAGTTATGTTGAAATAAAGATGGAATTGTTTTTTTCAACCAAGTTCATGGATGCCCTGAAATCTCTCCAGAGTCCCCAGGTTAAGAATCCCTGCTCTAAGATAAGATACAACTTGAAAAGAAAGGATCCCTGGGAGAGGAAAACACAATGATCAAAATTCATACTAAGGGAGGACCTCTCCTAAGAACAATTTTTAATTAAGAAAAATAAAGTAATAGAGCAAGAGGGGATGTAGCACCTGATGTGAAGGAAGGAGGTGGGGGTGGGGGGAGGGGAGAGGGCAACAATTTGGGAAAGAACGCAAAAAAAAGGAGGGTGAAGATACCCAAAGCCAACTTTTTTCCCCAATTTAGCTGAAAGCTTGCCCTCCTTGGTGCCAAGTAATAGCTGTACAGTGTTGTACAGTTCCTCCTGGGTAGCCATAAAGAATTAGTGGGAGGTAAAGCACAACATTTCTCATCCCAAACCCTTTGGTTCTATCCAGGGGGAGGGCACTGGGCTATTTCTTCTCTGACCCATTATGGATGATGTTTCCCAGAATTCAAGATTACAAAGCAGGGGCTAGGCAGCCCACCCTAGCCGTCCCATGAGCCTGGGTCAGCAAGTCCCATCCAAAGTTCTCATGGTTTGGTGGTGGGAGCTTCCTGCCACTCACCCGAGGCAGCTTGTTATTCAATGCTGGGGTACATTTCTCTCTCTGCCTGCCTGAGAAGAATGAAGACAAAAACAACTCTGAAGGCCTTTGAGCCAAGCAGGAAACTCAGCTTCTCAGATCATGGGAACTCAGGAGTCTGCCCCTCACATCATACACAACAGGTATTGTTCGGGACAAAGCTGCAGAGACCAGAAGGCACTTCTGTCCCCTTGGGGTTTGATAGGAATTTTATTTTATTTTCTGTATTTATTTATATTTGGTGAATAAGGTGTTTGAGAAATGGATTCATGACCAGTCTACTTGAATCAGGTTCCTTGAGGGTGACAGCTGTGAAGCTAACATTAGCACAATAAACAAGTGGCTAAAAGCTTCAGCAGCAACAATAACCACAAACACTTATTGAGCACCTACTGTATACAGGGTGCTGTTCAAATATACCAACTTCCCTATCTCTTACCTTTCATCCCTCCTTTAAAGATATATAGGTCAATAAATCAAGGATGACACCAGGGATTTCATTTAATTTCCTCAACAGCAACCTATCTTTAACTTATAACCTTCACAGTAGGAATTCTTAAGTTTTTTTTTTTTGTCCTGAACCCGTTTGGCAATAAAACCCATGGACTCTTTCTCAGAATAATGCTTTCAAATGCATAAAATAAAGTACATAGGATTATAAAGAAAAATCAAAGGTTAATGAAAACAAAGATGCTATTTATTTTTTCCCAAGTTCGTGGACTCCCTGAAATCTATCCATGGACCTCCAAAGAGTTAAGAACACCTACTTTAGAAAGTTAGCTGGAGCTCAGAGAGGATAAATGCCTTCACCGTGGTCACAGAGCTGCTAAAGGGCAGGATTTAAACCCAGATTTTGCTAACTCTTAAGTTCATCTTTCTAGCAGGATAACATCATGCCTCTCAAAGACAGACACCAGTGGTAGAATTAATGACATCATTCTTCTCTCCTTCACAAATTTCACATGCATTTTTTAAGCCCCTACTATATGCCAGGTGCTGGCATGGAAAGACAAAAATATCCCCCACCCTCAAGGAAATAATGTTTTACCAGCCGGGGATGGAGTAATGACAAGACTTGCCCAACACAAGTTTTTACTTGGGGTTCACTAGAAATGAGGGCTGTTTTCAAGTCTGGTTCATAAGCACTTGGAAGCGCCTTGCAAATTGCTGAAACTCCACAATCCCAGGCTGGGTCTAGTCCATACTAAACTAAGCCACAGCAGCCGTTACAAATGTCTTCTCTTTTCAATTCCAGCTCTTATCCCTTCACTCTCAACAAATAGGTTCAACTAATGACCTTCCCTAGAAGACGAGCCCCATCCAATGTCAACCCATCAGCTTATTTCCCTACCCCTCTAGTCCTCTTTATATTCAAGAGGTAAACTGGTATCCTACTTAGACTGCTGGACCCACAAGCAGGAAAACCTTATATCAAATCCCTTATCAGATACATCCTTAATAAGTGCCATGAACCTCACTGAACCAACTAAATACTTCTGACCCTCAGTTTCCTCCTGTGAAAAATGGGGATGATAACACCTGTGACTATCATCTCCCAAGACTAAGTGAGATATGTATATAAAGTGCTCCACAAACCTTAAAGTGTTCCATAGATGTCAGCTATTGTAATTCTCCATATTCAGAGGAAGAGGGTCCCTCTCTCCTAGCCAAGCCTGCCCACCCCTTCACTTCTATTCTTTCTGCCATTTCTTTTCCTCCTTTGCATATCTCCAAACCTCTCCCTCTATACTGGCTCCTTCCCTTTAGCCTATAAAGCTACCCATAACTCCCCTAGTCTAAATAAGAATTTTATTGTCCCTGCTATCCCCATGGATTCTACTCTCCTTATCTGCCAGATTTCCAGGAAGAATAATCTACACCTACAACTTTTTATCTATTTTGTGTATATCTATATATGTCTCCTTCAATAAAATCTAGACTCCTTAAAGATAAGGGGTTGATTCATTTTTTTCTGTCTCTAGTGTGGTTTGGTACTGTCCAACTCTACATCTACGTGATCCCGAGGACAAAGTCCATGGTTTTCTTGGCAAAGATAATGGAGTGGTTTGCCATTTCCTTCTCCAGTGTGTCCCCATTTTACAGATGAAGAACTAAGGCAAACAGAGTTAAGAGATTTACCCAGAGTCACACAACTAGGAAGTAACTAAGGTCAGATTTTAACTCAGAAAGATGGCCCGGCATTCTATCCACTGTGCCACCTAGCTGCCCCTAGAGTAAGCAAGATCGGTGTTCAAATCCAGCCTCAGACATGTATTAGTTGTGTGACCTTGGGCAAGTCACCTAACCTCCGCCTCAGTTTTCTCTACTGATAAATGGGATAGCAATAGCATTGCTACGCGGGGTTGTTGTGAACATCATTTAACATTTGTAAAGCACTTAGCACAGTGCCCAGCACATAGTAGGTGCTATGTAAATACTTCTTCCTCCCCCCTCTATATATCCAGCCTCAGCCTCTCTTCCAAGCTCGGGTCTCCCTCCCCAATGGCCATTTACATGTTGAATGTCCTGTAGCCGTCTCAAACTTAACTCGTCATAACAGAATTCCTTCTCTTTTCTTCCTCCCTAGCCCCAACTCTTTTCTCTTCCCAACTGTCCTCTTATTGTCAAGTAATCTCTAACCTCCTAGTCACACAAGCTAGCCACTTCGTGTCATACTCACCCCCCTCGCTAACACTCACCCCACATCATCCAATCTGCTGTCAAGACTTGCAGTTTCTACCTTCACACACACACACACACACACACACACACCCTCCTCTCCATTTATACAGCTACTTCCCTGGTACATGCCCTCATCACTTGATGCCCATACAAACAGGTGTGAAGGCCTCCCTGTAGACAGTAACAACCCTCTAGCCCATCTCTGCCGTCTCCCTCTCCCTGTTCTAATCCATCCTCCATTCAGCTACCCAAATGATTTTCCTAAAGGGCAGATCTGACCACATTCACCGTCCCCACCCAATAACCTCCAGTGGCTCCCCATTACCTCCAGAATCAAATATGAAATCCTGCTTGTCATTGAAAGCCCCTTCCTAACTTTCCAGCCTTACTACACTTTACTTCCCTCCTCACATTCGGCAGTCCAGTGACACGACATTGGCTTTCTTGATGTTCCTCAAACACAGTAATCCATCTTCTACCTCTCCTTTTGCTGTCCCCCATGCCTGCAATGTTTTCCCTCCTCCCCTGTGCCTCCTGGCTTCCCTCTCTTCCTTCAAGACTCAGCTCAGATCCTGCTTTGGCAGGAGGACTTCCCTGGTGTTCCCCTGCGCTGCTAGTGCCTTCCTTCTGAGATTTTATAGTTGA
Source organism: Trichosurus vulpecula (assembly GCF_011100635.1). Classification (NCBI taxonomy): domain Eukaryota; kingdom Metazoa; phylum Chordata; class Mammalia; order Diprotodontia; family Phalangeridae; genus Trichosurus; species Trichosurus vulpecula. The sequence goes on along the minus strand of NC_050576.1, from coordinate 147,331,905 downwards.
CAAGCATTTAATAAGCATCTACTATGTGTCAGGCATTGGGCTAAACACTGGTGAAACAACTAAAGTGCCCACCCTCAGGGAGTCTCCATTCTAATGGAGGGAGACAATATGCAAATAATGTATAGACAAGGTACACAAAAGACAGGGAGGAGGTGGTGAGGGGGGGCCTGTAAAATCTGAGAAGACTGGAAAGATTGTGAAGGGCTTTCAAAAGCCAAGCCAAAGATTTTGTTGGGCTACCTTAAATTTATATTGTATATATCTAATATGCACAATTTTTTCCCATGTTGTCTCTCCCATTAAAAATGTGATTTATCTTGTTTTTGCCTTTCTTCACCTTTCCAGTTCTCCAGATAGTGCCGGTCATAATAAGAGCTTAATAAATGCTTGTTGACTGGTTGAGTGACTGACTGTGATTCTCCAGGCTAAAGTTCTCTTTCCTGACAGCCCCTCTCCTGTATGTCTTTTTTGTGGTTCAGTCATTTCAGTCATGTCTGACTCTTCACGATCCCATTTGAGATTTTCTTGGCAGAGATATTGGAGTGGTTTACTGTTTCCTTCTCCAGCTCATTTTACAGCTGAGGAAACTGAGGCAAATAGGGTTAAACGACTTGCCCAGGGTCACCCAGGAGCTAGTGTAGGAAGCCACATTTGAACTCGAGAGTTGAGTCTTCCTGACTCCAGGCCTGGTGCTCTATCCACTGTGCCACATAGATGCCTTACCTCTCCTAATTAGAATGCAACCTCTTCGAGAACAGAGATTGTCTTACTTCTGGTTCTTAACTCTATGGTTACAGTGGTACTATGTACCAAGGCACATAGTAGGTATTTAATAAAATACTTTTTAATTCATTCATTCATCAGAAAGGAACCAGAGAAAATGACCAAGAGGCAAAGCAATATGGTTTTTATTTCTGACTGCCAGGCATCCTAGCAGAGCAAAGGAGGCTGTTGAAGAAATCCATATGTATTTGCTTAATTCTTTGTTAACAGGGCTACTATTCTAGCTTAACTACCAAAACCACAACTATGAGACAAATGAAAATCTGCTGGAGGATTACCCAGAAGCACATTGTTTAGCTTACCCTCTTTCCTTCCTTGGGAACAATGCTGGGTCCTAAGTTCAAGTTCACTTCAGAACACTAGAAATTTGCAAAGTACAGGTGTACTGCCCTGACCACCCACAAAGCATGGCATTAGAGGCAATACCTCTAAAGCAGCAGAAACCACTTTGGGCATAAGAGCATCCTATTCACATTTTTTGTAGGTTCGTGGTTTGTTCGGTTTGTTTTGTTTTTTTTTAATAAACTGGCTCTAGCCCCCTAGAAGTGCCCTTAGCTGAGTAAAGAAATAGAATTTCCCTTTGAAACTTTTAGAGAATAGCAAAACATCTTGTTTCCTAAAGCACTTTAGCATCTTCTAATTTCTATTTCACATATATTATCTCTTTGGTAAGTCAGGTATCAAGTGTGAGCTGAGGCCTTCAGAGATGTAGCTGCCCCACAGTTAAAACTTCGTAAGTAAGTATTTATTTGGGGATCCCAAAAAACTGCTTATCGATTTGATTGTTCTGGCCCCCACTTGCCGAGGAATGCAAAAGAACTGTGTACAAAGGAAGGTGGGTGTCTAGAATGCCCTTTGCCACAGCATAGAAGGCAGTTCAGGGAAAGAGGCTTGAGAAAGGACTATCAGCAGTTGTGGAGGAGACTAGCCTTGCCAAAGAAGTGGCGTGGGAAGCAGTCCTGAGACAAAGAACGAAGGTGTTTAAAGGAAGCAAAGAGAAAATCCATCCAGTTGGAGTGGAAGAAGTAAGCACAAGTAATCCAACACAACCCCTGAGCAGCCTTCTTTCCTTCTATGGGCCTCAGTTTCCAGATCTGTAAAATGAGAACACCAGATGCCTAAGGACGCTTCCAGCTCCAACAGTCTATGATACTATAATGTCTGCTTATTACAGTTTATTACCCCACCATGACCTCCGCCATTATTTCAGACATCAGTTTGGGACTGTCTCTGGTGGGGTTAGTCTAGGCAAAGACATCCAGCCTACCTAAAAAGAAATAGACCTGATCCCCTGAGATAGGCCCAGATTGTTTCTCATCTCTCCAGTCATAAATAAGAGGCAGCATGATTTGGTAGAAAAAAAAGATTAGTTTAGTAATCAGAAGTGCTGGGTTCAATTCCATTCAAAAAGCATGCAAGTGCCTATTAAGTACGAGCAACTGTCCTAGTTCCAGGGATACAAAGATGAATTACAAATTGACCCTGCCTGGCCGCTAGGTGGAGCAGTGAATAGAGCGCTGGCCCTGGAGTCAGGAGGACCTAAGTTCAAATCCATCCTCAGACACTTGGTATACTTACTAGCTGTGTGACCTCAGGCAAGTCACTTAACCCTGTTTGCCTCAGTTTCCTCAGCTGTAAAATGAGCTGGAGAAGAAAATGCCAAATTACTCCGGTATCTTTGCCAAGAAAACCCCAAGTGGGGTCACAAAGAGTTGGACATGACTTAATTCCACAACATCAATGTATTTATAAACATACTTGTTGTCTCTCATAAGCTCCTTCTCAGCAGAGACTGATTTGGTTTTTTGTATCCCAAGTTTTTAGCACAACCCCTAGTACTTAGTGTGTGCTTAACAAATACTGATTATGTGATTACCTAAATTCAGGAAGAGCCAGTTTCTCTGTCCAGTGGAGCACCTACCTTAGTGTAGGACACCATCACTATGGCCTGTGGGAATTGGAAAGAAGGCAAGATGTAAGGTAGTAGTTAGTTGTTCATTTCAATGGATTATCCTCCATGTCACCCACAGCAACGAGGAAAATAAAGATTGGTGAAAGAAGGTTAAACTGATGGACTTTGAAAGTGATAATGAAACAAGAGAGAGAGTAATCTCCTTGAGCTGTTGGGACTGTCACCTTTCTCTTTCATATCCTCGACACCTCAAACAATGAAAGTGGTAGATCTTTGGTTTTCCATCTGAATCGAGTGGTTGACTCCTCCTTATGCCTCCACCAAACAACTTCTTTGCTTCTTTGAAATCCTACGGAAACGGCTTGACTGTTGTTGTTGAGTTGTTTTCAGTCCTGCCTGACTCTTCATGACCCCTCCTGGGGTTTTCTTGGCAAAGATACTGGAGTGGTTTGCCATTTCTTTCTCCAGCTCATTTTACAGATGAGGAAGCTGAGGCAAACAGGATTAAGTGATTTGCCCAGGGTGACACAGCTAGCTAGAAAGTATCTGGGGTCGGATTTGAACTGAGGTCTTCCTGATGCCAGGCCCAGCACGCTATCCATTGCACCATTTAGCTGCCGGGCCTGACTTTAATTTTTAGTGACTTCTCCATATAGAGAGAAATGGGAGCAAGTTCCTCCTGAACTAGCGAAGAGGATGAAAACACAACAACCAGAAGGCATGACACTTGAACCAGGAGGCATAAGAACTCCCAAGTGGAGTTCTTATAAATGAACCCCTGAACAAATAGGTTTGGAAGTTAGCTAACTTATCTAAGACTTCATCACTGATACAGCGGGAGAGTTAAAAATGTGGCTCATATTCTCCAATATCCCCATCTATTGCCCCAACAGCCAAGAGAAAGGCTATGGAATAGTTACAGGATGGGACAAGATAGATAAGGAAGACAAGACCTGGAGAGGAATATATCACAATTTAAAATTGGCCAGAACCTTCCCAATCACTCTATTCCATTTTGTTTCTAATCCCTGACACATATTTCAGGACAAAAAATTGGACCCTTTTCTCTCCAAACTAGATCTTCCATTTCTAATTAGTTCACACAAACACCAAACTATATCAGTTGACAATCTGTTCTGGCAAACAGAACAGGAAATTAATAGATAGACACATAATTAAATCACACTAGATGAAAATGTGAAGGCTTTAGTGAGAGTGGGCTCACAGCGAGCAGGCTGTATTTCTCCCCAGGGTTCTAGTTGCTGTCATGAGAACAAGGAATCACAGACATGGGGTTACTTCCCTCCCCATCACGAATGAAAGAATGCAAGTACAATGCTTTGGGAACATTGACATGACGGAGACACGTCAGCTACTAAGTAAGTGCAAAGTCCAATGGGACTGATGATTTTTCATTGGTTCCCTGATACCAGCTCAATCCCTCAATACAGTTTGAGGGCAGGAAAATCTCCCACTCATTTGCCTTTTGTCTGTCTAACGTGACAACCAGGTGAGCATCTACAGTAGTGGGAAACTATTTCTATAAGGGGCACAAAATATCTAGCCCAATCCCTGCATTTTATAGATGAGAAACTTCCAAAGAAGACACACGACCTGCCCCAGGCCACACAGAGCAGAGAGGGGAATTGAACCCAGATACTTTTACTCCTAAATTGTGCTTTCTCCCCCATATCAAGCTCTCTCAGGTTCTCTCCTGAAAACCATCCATAAGGTAAGTAAGTAAAAGTAATAAATAATAACTAAGATTTACATAGAGCTGACTATGTGCCAGGCATTCTGCCAAGCACTTTACAGTTACTATCTTATTTAATCTTCACGACAACCCTGGAAGGTAGATGCTTATTATCCCTGTTTTACAGATGAGGAAACTGAGGCAAATAGAGGTTAAGTGACATGCTCAGGGTCATATAGCTAGTAAGCATCTGGGGCCATATTTGAACTCAGGTCTTTCTGACTCTGGTCCCAAAATTCTATCCCCTGCGCCAACCTGATACCCTATTATTGCTCTTCATTCGATAGATTAATAACAATAATAATGGTAACTTTTATAGAACTCACTTCATGCCAGGCGCTTTACAGTTGTTATCTTGTTTAACCCTCCCAACAACCCTGGGAGATAGGGGCTCCTCATATTCCCATTTTACGGAAGAGGAAACAGGCAAGCAGAGGTATCTGAGGACAGATTTGAACTCGGATCTTGCCGACTGTAGGCCCAGCAGTCCATTCCCCAAGCCACCTGGCTTCTCCCTTATTTCACAGATGGGGAAACCGCAGCTTAGCACACTCCCGAAGCTGGGAAGTGGGGAGTGTCAGCTCCCAAACCAGAGCTTCTAACCTAAAGCCCGGGGCTCCTGCCTTAGAACTGAGCCCCACCCCCACCCGAGGATGGAAGTTACCAGGACCAGAAGGCGTGCATCCCTAACTGCTAATTATTACCCATGCAAATGCTGGCAGTGCACATCCAGGTGGAGCTGAGGGTAACTGCATTCCCCTGAAAGGAAAAATGCAAATTTGTTTCACTATCACTTTCAAACTTCCTGAGTCAATCCCCTCTGTCCAAAATGACTCAGAACCACTACAGCTACCCTGTGCTGTCCCACATCAATGTAGCTGCTGTCCCGCCCCAGCTCCAGGCCTCCATCCCCGCCCCCCACCACACACACACACACACACACACACACACACACACACACACACACTTCTCACTTGGGTCCCCTATTGTAAAAAACAAACTTCTTTAAGGAAGATTTAATACCCTTACAACAGGGCCTATAATTCCTGGTCATTTCTAGCCAGTCTTACTGTACGAGCTGATACGGCTATTATCCAGATCTTTTTTCTCCTTTCCCTTTTGATAGAAGTGAGTTCTAGCTCACGTCTGCGTGGTGCTTGTACTTTCACATTTATTATTCAACTTTATCCCCATGGTAGCTCTATGAGGAAGCAGGGCAGCTATTACTCTAATTCAGTTTTACAAATGAGAACCCTGAAGCCCAGGCAGGTCAAGTGACTTGCTTTCGGCCCCACGAAGAATTAGTTAGCAAAGTTAGGATGAGAATTCAGTCTTCCCTGACCCTTATCTGTATTTTTCCTCCCTAGAATTCTTTCCAAGGCTACTCATCACTACCAACCAATGAACAAGTAGTTATTAAGTGCCTACTATGTACTAGACACTGTGCTAGTTTCTGGAGATTACAAATACAAAGAATGAAACAATTGTGTACTCTGACATTCTTTAAGGGAGAGACAATAGGTACATAGGATGTACAAATAAGTGCTACATAACCAAAACTGGCACTAATGGCTGGAGGGGGGATTAGGAAAGGCTTTTTACAATTTTTTAAAATTTTTTAACATTATAACCACCACTATCATCATCTGGAAGTCAAGTCAACAAGCGTTAGTTAAGTGCTTTCTATGTGCCAGGCACTGTGCTAAGGATCAGGGATGCAAAGAAAGGCAAAAACAGACCCTGCCCTCTAGGAGCTCATTGTTTGCATATGACACAGGAGAGCCCACACTGCCCAGAGACACTAGCTTAGGAGAACAACTTAACCAACAATGCTGTGAAGACAAATAAGCTTGAAAGGTTTGAAAATACTGAATAATGACCGACTCACTCTTCCAAAGGACTGAAAATGAAACATGCTACCCGCCTCTAGACCGAGTGAGCGGCGATGGACTCAGGGTACCAGATAAGACACATTTTGTTTAACATGACCAATTCAGGAATTTGTTTTGCTTGCCTTTGTATATCTGTTACAGGATTTTTCATTCTTTTTTCTTCTTCTACTGGGAGAGGGGTAGAAGAGAAAATAGATTTTTGTTGTTTTTTTTTTTTTTTAAGACACTGATTACACCCTTGAATTTTTCTGTTAGGTCCTGAGAAAATACCTCAATGGGGATCACAGCACCACAGGGTTTAAAATATAAAGGCACCTTGGAGATTGTCAGATCCAAAACCTCTTATCATTTGTTGTTTGGTCATTTCAGTCATGTCTGACTCTTCATGACCTCATTTGGGGTTTTCTTGGCAAAGATTCTGGAGTAGTCTACCATTTCCTTCTCCAGCTCACTTTACAGATGAGAAAGCTGAATCAAATGTGGTTAAGTGACTTGCCCAAGGTCACACAACTAGGAAGTGTCTGAGGTTAGATTTGAACTCAGTCAGATGAGTCTTCCTGACTCCAGGCCCAGCTGTGCTGCCCAGCTGCCCCTTATCATTTTATAAATAACAAAACTGAGGCCCAGAGAGCTGAAGTGACTTACCCAAAGTTATGTATAGAGTTGGGGCAGAGCTGGACCCCAGGGCCAATACCCAGTTCAGTTTTCTTTCTTCTAACTGTCCAGCACTATCAGGCATAGCCCCTGAAATGTAAGTCAACAAATTACAGGAAGAAAACACTGAGAGGTACATCTCTGAGTTGCTGCTCAGGCACATCCCTTAGATAATTGTTACTTTGATCCTTTCCTAAAATGGCAAGGCGACAGAACTAAATGGATGTTTTCCCCCTTTTTTTGCTTGGCCTCAGGATACAATGGTTTTTATTCCCCACATCAGTGTTTAGTCAAGGAACCATTTGAGTGTGTGTGTGTGTGTGTGTGTGTGTGTGTGTGTGTGTGTAGAAAAGCTAATATGGGGCCATGTATACTTATGTATTTTTTTTTTGGTCTATACCTATGAGTTCATTGGTATAAGGAACTCCCAGTGAGGAAATTATCTCTACTAACACAGATTTGTAACTATTCTGCAACTTACAGTCTTAGAGGGTAACCTAAGGCACTGAGAAATGATGTTAGGCAGGCGCAGATATGGCAGAGGAGGGATTTGAACCCAGGTCTTTCTGATCATGAGGCTGTAGCTCTCTGCCCACATTGCCCCACTACCTCTCACATTCCTGTGCACATACCAGTGTATATATGTATGTAGATGTGTTTGAGTACTCTGAGATTCATATGTGAAAATGCAAGGATACACGAACATGTGTTGGACATGTAAGCAACTGATTTGCTAGACTCGGTTCTTGGTTGAAGGTTCAAGTGGCTAGGTTTGTGCTATTAAAGACACGCAAGATGGTGGCTCTTGGGATCTAAACTGACTAGGTGGGAGACTTCAATTGTTTCAACATTATCCAGCACCCAGTAGCAACAGGCAAGAGCTTTCATCTCCAGATGCCAAAATGGCACTGCCATTGGCCACATAGTGATCTGTTGGAAACAGAGAAATGGTTGGCCTCCAACTCATGAAAAGTGAAAAGGGAAATCCCCCAAGCCAAAGGCAATCCAGGACTTTTGCGGTGAGGCTCCTAGAGAAGCTAGCCCTTTCTAGCTGAGTCTATCTTAGACCCAAATAAGATGGGATAAGAATCAATCTATCAAGCATTTGTCAAATGCCTGCTATGTGCCGGTCACTGTTCTAGGCACTGGGTACACAAAGACAAGAAAAGAAGTAGCCCGTGACCTCAAGGAATTTACATTCTATTGAAGGGTGCTTTCCTGAAGTGAGAAGTTTCAGAAGTCTAGTGATTCAAGGCGATTATGAAAGGTCTGAGAGGAAAGGTGCTAATTCTGGTATTGTGGGGCTGGGGCCTCTACAGCCAGAAAACACACTCTGTGTAGTTCCTGTGTCTCACTCTCTGCAATGGGTGCAGGTTGTTTACATGAAGAGTAGAGAGTTCTCCCCCCTACCCCACCAGGACTTTCCTCACCACAAACCTCAGACACTTACAAAAGAGTGTACAAGGTGCTTGCTTCAGAAAAAGTGGGTTGAACCTATTTTGTTCCCTCACATAATAGGTGTTCTTTTTTTAAACACAGGATGATAACAGCCCTGTGACTTCTACATATGCCTTTGTCCTGGGGATCTCCAAAGCATCTTCAAGATCTTATCACACTTACTCTCTTGCCAACTTCCTTAGGAAAACAAGTCTTGTAAAGCAGGCATCAGATGAGATTGGGAGAGAAAAAGCCATGGCCAAAGGGAAGCTATCTGCCCTAAGATCCCCAGGATCAAGGGGTTGGTCCTTCCACTGGACAATTCAGCTACTCAATTCAATTCAGTTACTTAATTTGATTTTATTCTTTTCAATAAACATTTATTAGATGCCTACAATATGCCAAACACCATGCTGTCTACTGGGAATACAAAGAAAAATAAAATATAGAGTCTTTGCCCTCTAGGAGCTTATATTCTATTGAATCATAGTGACCACAAAATTGAATAATTTTAAAGATAGATGGGAATCATCATCGTCATCATCATCTTAGCTCACATTAATATGCACTTTAACGACTGGAAATAATTTTATAACCATTGGCTCATTTGATTCTCACAATAATCCTGTGAGGTAGATGCTACCATCCTTATTTTATCCTTACAGATAAGGAAACTGAGACCCAAGAGATTGATTGTCATGCTCAGGATCACACATTTAGTAAGTGCTAGAGCAGGATTTGAACCCAGGTCTTTAAATCCAAAACTCTACCAAAGTACTCAAAAGTAGGGAGGGAGACATTCTGGTGCACTGGGCAAATATCACTGCTGGAATCAGAGGATCTGAGTTCAAATCGTGTATCTGACATATATTACCTGTATGAGCAATTCATTTAACCTCATGCCTATCTTCCCTTCCTCAAAAAGGAAGGGATTGGACCAGCTGGCCTCTGAGGTTCCTTCCAGCTCTATAGTTTCGATCTTACGAGTCAGACCTCAAAAGTGGAGATGTAATTTTACAAATTTATCCACAGTCCCTTACCAAATGACCAATGGCTTGAATTTGGAAAATGGCTGCCATGGGTAGGAGCTCCATGATTGCATGGCCACGAACTAGATTGCTGCTAACTCATCCCACACGGGGAACTGACCACATGACCTCAGTTCTCTCACAGATGAACTAACTAAACCAGAAGCAGACCTGAACCCTATTGACTTCAAGCCAACAGCCATTGAGTCCCATATGCAAGGGCCAGGTGGCACGCTAAGCCCCAATGAAAAATGATGCACATCCACCCACGAGACAAAAGGTAAAATGTGGTTGTTTTCAATCCTTTCAGTTTTAGTGAAGATTGGGGTTGCGAGTAATGCAAGTAAAATAAGTTTCCTTCTTTTCAAGACTGGGCCTCAGGTTGACCTCTTTGAAGGTCTTTTAAGGTCAAAGTGAACTCAGAGAGAGAGAAAGAGAAATGAACACCCATCACAGGCCTCTCTCCGAGCTGGGTAGCTTTTGTTGAGGAAGGAAGTAAAGGGGAGGCTTGGGGTGGAGAGAAAGTGAGAGAGACTTTTTTTTAATCCATCTTTTATTCACAGCTATGAACCTTTAATCAATTATGGATGAAGCATAAGAACTTTTTTGAAATGCTAATAAAGGCACTTAGACCAAGTGACCAGCAAAAGCCTAAGTATTCAACATAGAATGTGCTTTGGCTGCTTTTGCCAGATAATTACTACAAAGGAGGGGAACAGGATAGCACCTACTTGAAGGTCCAGGAGGTGTAAAGAGGGAGCCCTGATCAATTGATCAGCGCTCCACAATCACCTTGATGAGATTATAGAACACAAACCTTTGCCTGAAAGTCACATCCGGTACAGGTAGAGTGAGACCCGGCCCCTTGCTGAGAGGGTACAAAGAACTCCTCTTATTGGTGCTGGGTGACTGGAGATGTCTCCCAGATTATTGTTCACAGAGTGGAGGAAGATTTTCTCTTTTACTGGAGGAGATGCCCTCTAACATCCAGAGGATAACCACATTGTGAAAAGATTTGCACCTTTCTTTTATATTTTTTAAGATTCTAGAGATGGACTAAAAATATACATACATAGCAGAACACAAGGAGAATTGTATATGAAACCATAAATCTATTTCATACTGCTTCCTTCATAAAACAGTATACAATAAATTCAACACATTACTTTCAAAACTGTCCTACTTATCTGTGTTTCCTTCTTAATTTCCTTCTATTTTCCTATGGGTATTTTCAAATACCCCAATGGCCCTCTTTTGGGGGGCAACATTATTACTTAACCCCTCTACTCCTCTCTCATCTTATCCCAATTAAAAACAGGGGGGAGGGGAGAGGGAAATTCCTTGTAACAAACAAACATAGACAAGAATGACAAATTTGCAGTGGCCATGTCCAAAGAATGTATGTCTCTTCCTGGACCTGGGCTCCATCATCCATGTGTCAGGCAGTGGGTAGCATATGCCTCATCATAGGTCCTTGGAGACACAGTTAATCGTTGCTTTGATCAGAGTTCTTAAACCTTTCAAAGTTGTTTTCCTTTATAACATTGATTTCCTTGTATATATTGCACCCTTTCTTTTCCCAAGTTTCCTCTCCTTTGGACTTTCCGTACATGAATTCAAAAAGATGAAGTGGAGGGACTTCTTCTTGCTTCCAAGGAGAAGATGTAGACGTGGTTCCCCGACCGCCTGAGGTTTTCTCCCAGGTCCTCTTGTCTTCTCTCTTTTCATTTGGTGATCTCATTAACTTCCATGGTTTCAGTTATCATCTCTTCATCTTCTGCTTGGTCTCCCCAATCCATCCTCCACTCAGCTGTCAAACTGATCTTCCTAAAGCACATGTCTAAACATGTCATCCCCCTTCTCAATAAACTCTCATGGCTCCCTATTACCTCCAGGGTCCAATATAAAATCCTGTTTGGCTTCCTGGCTCCCTCCTACCTTTCCAGTTTTCTTACCCCTTACCCCCTTCCACCTACTCTGCAATCCAGTGCCACTGGCCTCCTTGCTGTTCCTCACACGGGACCCTCCATCTTCTGACTTGGGAGTGTTTTTACTCACTGACATCCATGCCTGGAACACTCTCTCCCCTCATGTCTGCCTCTTTCCTTTCCTGGCTTCCTTAGAGTCCCAGTTAAAATCCCACTTTCTACAAGAAGTCTTTCCCAGTCCTCCTTAGTCTGAGAATCTTTCCTCTGAGACAACCCCCAATTTATCCTGTATATCTTCTTGGTACTTAGTTTTTTGCAGGTTGTATCCCTCACCAGACTGTGAGCCTCCTTGAGAGCAAGCACTGTTGTCTTTTCCTTTCTTTGTATTGCCAACACTTAGCAGAATACTTGGAACATGGTAGATCCTTGTTGATGGTCGACTTTTCTGAACTTAAGTCAGAGATTAGCAATCCAGAGAATGAACATTTCCAGCTCTGGTGATTACCACGCAAGTAAATCTGATTTTGAAAGTTCCCAAACTCTAGAGTTTGCAAGAGATTGGGGAGTTCCTGATTTTGAGAGTTGAGTATCTACCTCTCAGAGACAGCTTTTCCTGCACTGTACCCATTAAAGAAGGAAGAAGACTTCCCTGAGCACTGACGGATGAAAGTTCCATCACCGGGGACCCAGGAGATCTAGACTTTGCCAGTTCTCCATGGTATTGCTATGAGTTGCTTGGACAATGCAAGTGAAAGGTGAATGGGGAGTGTTTGTTAAGCAGTAACAAAATGTTTTTGCCTTCCAGGGACAGGAAAAAGAAAGCAAGCATCTATTAAGCACCTACTATGCGCCAGGCACGGTGATAAGCACTTTATAAATATTATAGCATTTGATCCTCAGAACAATCCTGAGAGGTAAGTGCTATTATTACCCCTATGTTACAGTGGTGGAAACTGAGGCAAACATAGGTTGAGTGACTTGGCCAGAGTCACAGAGCTAATAAGTATCTGAGGCTAGATTTGAACTCAGGTTTTCATGACTTCAAGCTCAGTACTCTAAGCGACACTCTAATGGATTGTGCACTTTAGGTTTCTATATTAGTTCAAGGATTCTCATGAGTGCTTTGCACCATTTAATTTCCATTGGTGGTAGAGGAAATAAAAGCTGGCCTATACCTGAATCCTTGTAGCACCCTCACTCTCTGAACACACACACACACACACACAACACACAAACACAAACACACACACACACTGGCAAACTGAGTCCCAGGAAGGTGGCTATTTCTTCCCTAGGGATTCCATCACCCCTGAGGAGTTGGAGTTCGTAATACTATCACCCGTGAACCACCAGCCAGTATTCCCCACCTCTTCAATATCAGTGAGCCAGTTGATACGTATTAGCTTTTGCAAAGATACATCGACTGAGCAGATATAGCAAGGAAAGAAGTTACAAAAACCTCCCTCCAAACTGGGAGACAGACTTTCCCATGGACATACACTCATTTGCTAGGCTCATACTTAAAGTGGTTAGTATAAAACACACCTCAACACACACAGGGATGTGTTCTCCCTCCTGCACATACATAAGGTATCTGGAGAGAGTGAGGGCAGAAGGAAGCCTGAAGGTTCTGTGGCACATAGAGGGCACACGTGGGTGAGGTCTAGCTCCTGGCCTCGGATATCTTTTTCTCTCTTTAAAGAGTCCACACCTAGTTCACTTCTGGGTGTTGTGTAGTCAATGGACAAATCCCTCTTCCTTGTTTTTCTGGGCTGGCTCTTGCTAAATTCAGTATCTTAGCTGCAGAAGCAAACTACTGCTGGGCTGGATCCAGGAGGTCACTCCTCAGGGCTGGGCCCTCCCCAAACTCAGCTGCTACCGCTACCACATCCGGTGGCCCCTTCTTCTTGCATGCCTTGAAATGAAAGATTCATTTCCCTCCACCAGGCCGCAAGCTATGAGCTCATAACTTCCAAGGTGAGACTGTGTCTGAGATATGGCTGCTTCCCATTTGTGTCTTCCTTTGGTAAGAGACTTATGAGACCTTGAAAGGCAGTTGGTGTCTTCCCCTTCCCCAGGCCTCAAGCAGCAGGGGACCAGGGAAGTAGCTACTGGAGTAGTCGCAGTAGCCTCAGCAAGAGAGGGAGACCAGCTGAGAGGAAGAGAGTTTGGGGAGTTCCAAGAGGGGGAGGGCAGAAAGGGAAAGAAGGGAGGGAAAAGAAGAGAAGCATGAGAGAGGGGAAGAGTGGTGGAGAGAAAAAGAGAGGGAGGAGGAGAAAAAGGAAAGAAGGAGACACAGACATACAGAATAGCCACCAGAAAGATCCTACTTTGCACTGATCCACTGATCAGGCTGTACCCAACTATCCCTTCCACATTGCTGGAGTCAGGGGCGTAGCACCCCTGCGATCCAGAAAATCCATGTAAAATTTTTGCCCCTTCCTTTGTACCAGAGAAGAAGTCTGAATTTCTTCTTTTATGGGGTGTTTACAGTACTTCATTATAGAATGTGGGTGAAGCATTTCTGAGCGTCTGAGTTTTTCTGTGTCATCCACTGGCCTTCACATGTTATTTGCAGCTTTCGCAAAACTCCCCCCAAATTCCCATTTACAATATAATTCCTTTTGCCAACCTGAAATATACTGAAACCACAACGGGGAAACTCAAGATGTAGAAGAGATAACTGTACTCAGTAGAGGCCAAATGTAAAATAAGATCCTATTTGCGAAGGTCTCAAAGAGACTAGAATGAGCTACTCAACTCTTTGTAATCATTCTATCATTTCTTATTTCTTAGCATTTCCTTTTTTGTATGGAAAAAGACTCCATATTTTATACCCGATCCGTGTTTGTACTCTGGGTACCTTTTTATGTCCTCTCTCCTTTCTTTGGGGAGGACCCCTTAAGCCAGAGACAAAAATAGAATTGTTCCTCGGGAATGTGAGGCAGAAACACTGGGGATCCCAGTTTGCCTCTTAAGGAGAAAGGCAATGCCCAGAGCAGTGAATCAAGAATAAGCGTTTTGGCTCGAACCATACTTTACACCGAGTGCCTATGCAGACCCACATTTGGAGAAACCAAGATATAAACTTTAAAATACAGGATTTTCCTGGATTAACCCTAGGAAGGATGAAGAGCCAAAGAGACATACTATGGGTCATCCGCTAGGATGAAATCCAGGTTCAGAGTCTTCAGAAGTCAAGGCAGTTGGTACCAAGCAATGATAAGGAATTGGAGCCAGAGAAGACAGAAAGGCATTGAACCATAATGACTAGAGCAAAGGGTGGGATTCTGGGAGTTTTTCTAGTCGAGTCAAAGGTACTGGATCTTCTATGACCCCTAGCAGCACAGGTTCCATTCCCAGATGCTTCTCCCACATCTGATGTCTGGGAGCTCATGCCTAATGGCCTAGAGATTGTATTAAGTGCTGCTTCATTTAAACTCTGGAGATTGCCATGTGAAGAGATGATTTCTCAACAGATTGAGCGCTGCTTTTCCAAGAGTGCCTAATGTTTTCACAATCAATCAATCAGTCAGTAGAATTCATTAAGCAACTTTGTGAGCTATACTTGGTACCATAAAAGCAAGTGAAAGTAGACACCATCTCTTTTCTACTCATCCACGTCTGGAGCTATTCATGCCATAAAATCAGGCAGGAAAAAGGTTCCTTTTTCATCGCCATTTTGCATAACTCTGTGAGCCATGCAAAGCCAGGAAATCTGGCCCTATGACCTCTGAGACTTCTCCATAACCTATGATGGATCAAACTAACTTTGTCTATAGTGCCCTCCTCGAATTGCTACTCCCCCTGACTCAAACTCACAGGTTGGGTTCCCCAGAAAAGTGGATTCTTTGAGGTTCAAGATAGACTGTAAGTTTGCACTTCTAAAATTATAGTTATCAAGACCTCCCCTTATCCAGTGTGCTTTCTGGTAACAACTAGCCAGTTGATATAATTAACCCAAAGTAAAATCATTTGTTGAGATGGTATAGTAAGAACAAAATATTTTCCCCATAAGTCTGGGGTGCCCTCTCCCACGATGCTCATAGCATCCGTGTAGAGTAGGCACATACATACACTGATAGAGAGGCACATACATAGGGAGTGTATGTGGTCAAGGCAATACATAGTGGGGACACTACCGAGACCCAACGTCCTCTTTCTTTTCCCTGGGCTTCCTATCTCTGCTGGGCAGGTCCCTCAGCTAGGTCTGTTCCTCTCTACAGCTTGATTCCAGACAACCAGGGCTAATTCTCTCTAGAAACCATAGCTAGCTATCTTCTCTACTACCAGGTGTTACACTGCTCAAAACCGTCTCCTGCCTGCTCTTGGCTGGGTGCAATATTTCCTGTTGAGCTAATGGCTCCCAATGCTTGGATAGGGGAGGAAGGGAATAAGCATATTTATATCGCATCTACTATGTACCAGGCCCTGTGCTAAGTGCTTTATAAATATTATTTCATTTGTTCCTTACAACAACCCTACAAGGTAGGTACTGTTATTATCCCCATTTTACAGTTGAGGAAACAAAGGCAAACAGAAGTTAGGTGATTTTCCCAGGGTCATTCACCTAGTAAGTGTCTAAAGCTGGATTTGACCTCATGTCTTGATCACTCTAGGTTCTATCCACTGCACCTTCTAGCTGCCTCTGAGGGAGAGGAGAAGGAAATAGAGAGGAGAGGAAACTTCTTCCCACCTTGCTGCCCTTTGATGGACATGCAAGAGGAAAAGCAAAGAGAAATCTCTCAAGGGTCGGATTCTTTTTCCACGAATGGACTCTCTTCTCTGCTTCCATGTGGTCACACTCTTCAGAGCTCTCCTTATTCAACTTACTCTAGAGCTGTTAGGCTTGCTTCTTAAAGGCAACTAAGGTCATGGCTGATCTTTAGCCAGTCAATGGCAAGCTGCTGCCTTCTAATTCTATCGAGTTTGACCCAAAGAACTTTTTCTCTCCTTGTAAAGGGGCCAAAAAAATGTAAACCCTCCTTTTTTTTTTACACTTTGTTTAGAATTTTAAAGCCCCATCATCATATAACAGCTAGGCCAAGATGGTGGAGGGTGGTGGAATCAATTGACCAGGAGAATCATAATCAACTCTCCCCTCTCCCACTACATATGTATTTGTACCTTTGACCATAAACAGGACAAAAGAATAACCAGATGAGAAGCAGCATAGTCTAACAAGCAGTACATTGACTTAGAATCTGGAAGTCCCACAACCTGCACTAAAATGCCTTGTAATTTGGGACAAGTCAGTTCACCTCACTGAAGTGGAGTGTCCTCATTTCCCAAACAGGGATGATTCCATTCAACACAACAAGCATTTATTAATGTCCTACTCCTGTACTAGTATACAAAAGCAAAACATAGAGGGGAAAAAACCAGAGGGGAACAACTTTTACACAGATAAGTCACTTATGTAAAACATATACAAATTTAAAACAAAGGACTTTGGGAGAAGTGGAGCTTTAACAATTGGGGCAAATCGCAAGAGGTGTCCTATGGAAGGTCATAGTAGAATTGAATCTTGAAACAGACTAAAACTTCTAAGAGAAGATGATAAGGGAAAGCATTCCAGGTTTATGGGTGATGGCTTGTGCCAAGGAATCTCAAGTACACAATGGGAAGTAACATGAGATCAATCTTGATGCCAGACAGTAAAAAGGCTTTAAATGTCAAAATACAAAAATCTGTATTTTATCCTAGACTTCATAAGGAGCCACTGAGGTTTCTGGAGCAGGGGTTAACAGGGTCAAGCCTGGGCTTTAGGAAACTAATTTAGGCAGCAGTGTGGGGACAATGGATTGGAAAGAGGAGAGACTAGAAACAGTAAAACCAATTAGGAAGCAATAGTCCAGGTAAGAAAGGATAAGGGCCTAAGGTAATGGACATATAAGAAGATGGATGTGTGAGGTGTTACCCTAACTACCCACAAGGCTATTCTAAGCATGAAGTGTGTCAGTGTACGGAAAAGCTTTTTTAACTGAAAATTGTCATTAAAGTGTCAGCTCTTATTATGAGGACTTGATGCCACCCATCACCACCAATGATGCATGTCAGCAAAAGTATATACTCTTAAGAATAGGGAACTAACTGGGGGCCCATGATTTGGGAAATGGTAGAACAAATTATGGCATATGAATTAAATAAAATATCATTATGTCATAAAAATGACTACTATGAAGAACTCAGAGGTACTTGGGAAGACTTTTAGAAACTAATGAAGAGCAGAGTAAGAAGAATCGGGAGAGCAATTCACACAATGGCCACAGTTCCATAAAGGAAAACAATCATGAAAGATTTCAGAATTCTGATCCATGCATTGACCAATCACATTTTCAGAAGACAGAAGTGAACCATCTCACCTTTCTGCAGAGAGGGGGTGGACTATTGGTATGGAAAGAAGCACCCATTTTCAGACATAGCCAATGTGTTCATTTGTTTTACTTGACAATACTTATTTGTTACAAGAGAGACTCCCATTGGAGGAAAGAGAGTTAGAAGTGACAACAATATAAGAAAGAAAAAAAAAGAAAGCATCAATACCTTTTTTTTTTAAAAGAAACTAGCGTTTTTAAGCCCTGACTACACAAGCAGAACCTTTATTGAATTGCTTGTCTTCCCAATTGGGGGGGAGGGGGAGGGGCGGGGGGAGAGAGGAAGAAGGGAGAGAATTTAGAACTCAAAGTTTTAAAAAACAAATGTTAAAATAGTTTTTACTTGTAACTGGGGAAAAATAAAATATTAAATAATTTTTTTTAAATCTTGTGCCCTACTAAGAATAGGTCCATAGCATCATCTTCACATACTCTTGTCAGTAAGTATTTCTTGATTGTCAGGCAACATCATAGATACAATTTTTTAAATTCCATCTTTGCTCTCAAGCTTACCAATCAGTTGGACTTTTAAGGTCCCTTCTAGCTCTATGCTCCAAAGCATATCTTACTATAATTACAAATCCATAAACTACCAAATCATAGAATGACAGCTGTAAAGGACCTTAGATCCCATCAAGTACAATCCCCTCGTTTTACATATCAGGAAATGGAAAAACAAAATGGGGAAGTGATTTGCCAAAGGTCACAAATCTGGGAAGCGTCAAAGCTGAGACTGTATGTAGGTAATGGTAATAAAATAAAAATTATATTCACAAGTTCTGGGGAAATGTGAAACAGAAGCACAGAGGAGAGTGGGGCTGATCAGGGAAAGTGTCTTGGAGGGCATGAGGTTAGAGATAGGGATTCAACAACAAAGGGGTCAGGAAGAAATTTCAAGTGAAAGGAATGAGACAGAGGCATGAAGATGGCTCGCACACACATAGTAAGCTCTTGTTTGTGGATATTTACTGAACTGAAAAGAACTGAACTGAATGAAGGCAGTAATGACGGAACTGAGCCGGAGATGGTCAAATGGCTCCCTTGTTGGATCAGGCTTAAGAGGTGCAGGTGAGAATGCTGAAAAGTAATTAGAGAGGAGGCTTAGTACACACGGGAAGGTCAGTTGACATAAGTTAATTATACTGTTGGTTTGTGGTTGTTATTTAAGTTTCTGGATACTTTTGCAACAGAGAAAAGTGAAAGGCCCAGCAGTATGGCTTAAGTTGAGAGAAGTTTCTTTCCTGGAAGAATTCTCTCAAAAGCTATGTGGCACGAGTGAACATGTCACCAGGGTCATTAAGCAGTTCCTCCATTTGCAGTCTTGCTCTGAGACCAAGTCACACAAGTGATGAGGCAGCACTATTCAGGGGACCAACTATTGGATTTGGACTCAAGAGTTATGGGTTTGAATCCTGCCTGGCTCCAACACTTAGCTGTGTGACCTTAAGCAGATTGCTTAACCTCTCTGATTCTCAGCTCCCTCATCTATGAAACAGGAGTGATAATACTGAGAAGTCCCTGCTTCCCAGGGTAGTTGTGGAAAAACTACTTGTTAAACCCTAAAGCAGTGGTTTTTGAATTTTATGTAAGGACTCTCTTTTTCCATTTAGTTTTTTCAGTTGTGTCTGACCCTTCATGACCTCTTTTGGGATTTTCTTCAAAGAGATACTGGAGTTGTTTGCCATTTCCTTCTCCTGCTCATTTTACAGTTGAGGAAACTGAGGCAAACAGGGTTAAGTGACTTGCCCAAGGTCGCATAGCTAATAAGTAGCTGAGACCCGATTTGAACTCAAGTATTCCTTACTCCAAGCCCAGCTCCCTATCCGCTGTACTACCTAGCTGCCCACAAAAAAAAAATCATACTCTACATTACTTTTTGTAAAACAATATATGCAACTAATTTTCTTAGTTCATATTATGTTGTAATTGCCAAAAGGAAGACTGCTGAGAAGCATAAGGCTTAGGCCATGTGGGTTTGAGTCACATGGTTGTGATGTCCTCTGACCCTGAAGAAGTGTGTGTGTATATATATATATATACTCTGAGTTTAGCATTTTTCTTGGGGCTCAGTCACTGGAAGAGTGTTGTGTGATTTGACCAGACCAGACTCTGGGTAGCCATTGGAGCTCCTGGCTTTAAAAAACCCAGATGTTGGTGCTTCTCTCTCTGGTAACTATATATGTAATGTCTTGGACAGACAGCTAGAAGCCTGTCTGCTGATTTGTGTTATTTTACTCTATTTATATAATTTCTGCTTGTAATTTCTTTGTGTTTTCTCTGAAGTTCAGGGTGCTGACTTTTTCCCCTGAACTAAGTGAATGATATATGTACGTTTAATTAAAGTAAGATTGTTAACCCCTTAAATTGCTTTCCTTAGAAAAGCAGATCAGAACCATGCTAGCAGCCCTCCTGTGTGCTGGTGTTATTGGCCTTACACAGCCACAGTAGTGGCAAATAGCATTGTTGTTATACCGGGTACTAAATAAATTTTTAAAAATCTTCCAAATTTGAGTTATTCAATTGTTATTAACCTCATTTGATGGCTAGTGCTTGGGAGAGATGTAGGGACTTGCCTATGGGTCCAATGGAGGATTTAGCTGAGTCAGGACTAGAATTCAGCTCCCCTGACTCCAGAGTCAGGACTCTCTCCAGTAAACTACAACATACTTCTTTCTCCTTGAGGTATAAAGGCATATTCTCTTGGTTTTGTTTTGGGTTTGTTTTTTTTTTTTTTGGAGGCAATTGAGGTTAAGTGACTTTCTCAAAATCACACAGCTAGTGTCTGAGACTGCATTTGAACTCAGGTCTTCCTGACTCCAGGCTCCATACTTGTCCACTGTGCCACCTAGCTGCCCCCATATCTTGCTTTCTGAGTAAGGAAAAGAGCTCTGAAGAAGCCTGTCCTCCCTTCACTAAGTCTTAACAGAAAGTACATATCATAATATTTTTACTTCCCAATGTAAAAAATTGGGCATAACTTGTGTTTATTGAGGAGTGTTAAAATGTATAGAATATAAACTCCTTGAGGGCAGGAACTGTTTTATTTTTTTCTCTTTGTATTCCCAAGACCTAGCATAGGACTTGGTATATATTAGGTGCTTAATAAATGCTTTTGAATTTTTTAAAATCTTCCAAATTCATAAATTCTGGAGGGAAATACATGCCAGTGGGAAGAGATGATGGTTTGTGTTTCTACAGCACTTGTTGCCAAGTCCAAATCTAATCCATATATCTACTAATCTACTCCATATATATTTTGTGTCCATTGGATGCAAACCCCTTTATAGAGAATAAAGGGGAAAAGGTGTTGGAGGGTAGATTCTTTGCCACCCTAATCCCTTGATAAGAAGGGACAGCAATCCTATCAGCTAAGCAAGGACAGGAGAACAGTGAGAAGAGCAGAGCAATGGGAGAGCTGAAGCCCCAGACTCCCTACACTCTGGGAGTTTTGAAACAAGTCTGTGGAATCATTGTTCTTGACTGTGACTCAACCATGGCTCTTCAATGCCAGGGCCGCTGCTCCAAGCAACAAACACATAGACGGCTTCTGATCTGAATCCAGCTTTCTCTGAGGAGCACGGGTGTAACCAGCAACACCAGGGCATTCCCAGTTCCTGAACACTGCCCAGAGAAAGCTGGGCTTCAACGGACTCCAGCTGAGATGCATTAAAAGCACATTAGAAGAGACGTAAATCAGGGAACTCTATGTAATTTTCAGTTAGCGTTCATTTTGAAGGTTCTTTCCTCAATCCATATTACATAACGGCACTGGGGATACAAATATAGTAAATGAAAAAAATCACGTCCTAAGATAAAAGGAGTGAAGATTAACTTTGAAATAGGCCATCCTCAAGGGGACCTCAGGGAAACAGGCAAGTCACTACTGAGTTGTTTGCCCATCTTATAGGGTCCTAATACCACAGGATGTAGAGCTGGAAGGAACCTCAGAGTCCAACCTTCATCATGACTGGAGATATGACTGGAGAAATGTTTCTCTTCATCAGATTTCTACCCCTTCATAGTTAGCCATTTTCCCCAGCCTTTAGAAAACGGCATCAGGGAGGTTTCACTAAATCGATGAGGGAAAAGGAGGAACAACAAGCATTTTGCCCCAGAGAAAGTAAAACATTTTGGGGGAAATGTGGAAATCGTATGTATTGCCATCCCCAGGTGGGCTTGGAGGCTTGCTGAAGGACAGTCCTTCGAGGTTTGTGCAGCAAGAAGCTGGTCTTGACTTTTCTCTCCAATCCTACCCCTATCCTACCCCCCAAGCTTGATTCAAGGTACTTATTCAGCATTTAGAGTGTCTCCTTTGTTATCAAAATTTAAATCACCTTGTGAATATTAGTTCACTCTTACCACACAAATCCCCACCCCACAAAATGTAGCAAGGAAATTTTCCCATCTTTAGGTCCCAACTTGTGATTCCATCAGGAACCTCCCTCTACCAGTACAGATCAGCAACTATTCTGTAATTTGTAATCTCAGAGAATTGATTGGGGGCACTAAGAAGATGAAGGATTTTCCCAGGTTGAACCGGGAGTGGGGAACCTGTGGTCTTGAGGCCACACGGGGCCTTCTAGATCCTCAAGTGCAGCCTGTTGACTGAATTTAAACTTCACAGATAGTAATGAAATAATAATAAATAAATAAAATAATTGTTCTGTAAAATTTGGACCCAGTCAAAAGGCCACACCCAAGGACCTAGAAGGCTATATGTGACCTTGAGGCCACAGGTTCCCTACCCCTGAAAGTGATATGGGTCAGATGTGGGACTTGAACCCATATCTTCCTGAACTGAGGCCAGCTTTCTATCCAGTACGCTGCATTGGCTCTCCATCCTCATTTTGTTGTTTAGCCATTTGCAGTTGTGTCTGACTCTTTGTTGACCCCACTGGGGTTTTCTTGGCAAAGATACTGGAGTGGTTTGCCATTTTCTTCTCCAGCTCATTTTATAGATGAGGAAACAGGGTTAAGTGACTTACTCAGGGTCCCACAGGTAGTAAGTGTCTGAGTCCTAACTTCAGGGCCAGAGGTCTATCCACTGTGCCACCTAGCCATCCTCATTTTATAGGTAGAAAAGTGGAAAAAAATAGAGTTTGACAACTTGGCCTCATCATCTATTAATCTCTGTCTGTTGCCACATAACTGATTGCCACCCAGCAATCTTCCAAACAAGGTGCCCCTAGAATGAGCCTAGATATTAACTTCTTCTCTTCTGAGAGGACAGAGGCCTTTCACTCCCAGAGAAGGAAATGCCACTTTACTATTGGAAAATGGAATGTCCCTTGCTAGAGGTCATAGTGATGTACCAACAGTGTGTGGAATAAACCAAGACTTTTAAATCTTGCCCTCTACATTGGCTCCATGATGGTGTTGAATGAATCACTGGACTTCTCTGCTGTGCCTCAAATGCCTTATCTTTGAAATGCGACTAATAGTCTGATCTCACCTGTTAATATCCTTAAACATTTTAGTAACTAATTAAAGACGTGACAAGGTGCTTAATGGCAGTGATGTCCAAGGTCCAGATACCTAGAAGAGAGGAAATGGGCTTAAGCTGAAGGCAATGGGCAAAAGGGATTTCCTTTAGATATCAGGAGAAATTCGTTGATAATGAGTTATAGAATATCCCTCTATAATAATGATGATAATAACATTAACAATAATAATACCATTTATATAGTGCTTTAAGGTGTACAAAGGACTTTACATGTTAACTCCTTTAGGAACAGTCCTACCTAGATATAAAGCAACAGACTAGGCATCCTCTCCAGGGCCATCCCAGTCTTATAATTCTAAAAGGTGAATTAGAAGGTGAGATCTGGGAAAGTCCTTAGAAGAAGGAGGCTGCCAAGGAAAACACAGGACCTAGATTCATAGGATCGTAGATTTAGAACTGAAAGGGTCTAGAGCACCTAGGTGGCACAGTAGATGGAGCACCAGCCCTGTAGTCTGGAGGACCCAAATTCAAATTTGGCCTCAGACACTTCCTAGCTGTATGACCCTGGCCGAGTCACTTAACCCTGTTTGCCTCAGCTTCCTCATCTGTAAAATGAGCTGGAGAAGGAAATGGCAAACCATTCCAGTATCTTTGCCAAGAAAACCCCAGATGGGGTCACAAAGAGTCAGAAAGGATTGAAAAATGACTAAACAGCAACGACGACAAAATGAGGATGGAGAGCCAGTGCAGCAAAACAAGAGCAGACTGAACCTTAAACTCTATGGATAAGAAAACTGAGGCCCACAGAGTTTAAGGAATTTACCAAAGGCCACACAAGGAGTAAATGACAGAAGCAGGATTTGAAGCTGCATGGGATGGACAGTTGGAATGTCAGTTCTGCTCCTTACCAGAGTCAGGTAGGTGGCGCAATGGACACGTGTTCAACTGTTTTTCAGTCATGTCACACTCTTCATGACCCCATTTGGTGTTTTCTTGGCAAATATACTAGAGAGGTTTGCCATCTCCTTCTCCAGCTCATTATACAGATGAGGAAACTGAGGCAGACAGAGTGAAGTGATTTGCTCAGAGTCACACAGCTACCTAAGGAAATGTCTGAGGCCACATTTGAATTCATGTCCTCCTCACTCCAAGTCCAGTGCTTTAACCACCCAACTGCCCAGAGTAAGGAAGACCTGAGTTTCTATCCTACCTCAGATACTTACTATCTGTGTGACCCTGGGCAAGTCTCTTAACCTCTCTCAGCCTCAATTTCCTCATCTGTAAAGTGGGGTTAATGAAAGCACTGACCTCAAAAGATTGTTGTGAGAGTCAAAAGATATACTGTGCAATGAGCTTTGCATACCTTAAAGTACTATATAAATGCTAGTTGTCACCACCACTACCACCACCAACATCATCATCATCACCATCATCATCACCATCATCATCATCATCACCACCACCACCATCATCATCATCATCACCATCACCACCACCACCATCATCACCACCACCACCATCAGCATCACCACCACCACCACCATCATCATCACCACCACCATCATCATCACCATCATCATCATCACCACCACCATCATCATCACCACCACCACCACCAACATCATCATCACCACCACCACCAGCACCATCATCATCACCACCACCATCATCATCACCACCACCACCACCACCATCATCATCATCATCATCATCATCTAGAATGGTAATCTGTATGGTTCAAATTCAGCTCCAAACTTGTGATCCTAAGCCCAAATGTCTCTTCTTCCAAATAGGGAAACTGAGCCCCAGAAAGGGAATTGTCCAGGACAGTCCCATTAATGGTAGTGCTGAAGATAGACACCCCCTGCCCCCCCATACCCCATGCTCCTCTTTCATCCCCGCTCTCCTGACTCTCAATCCAGTCACCTTTTTAGCAAACCCCTCTTGCTACCCAAAAGTGCGTCAATTTTCCCCGGCTGGCAATTTAATTTAGGAGATTTTTTCACGGTAGCGAGTTGGAGCTGAAAGCACACTGATCTGCAGCCCAAATCATGGTGAGATCTGGAAAACTCTCCTCTCCTCTGAAGATCTCTTAGCTGTGCTCCCTAAACTACCCCAGCCAGGCAGCCAGCAAGGCTCCCACAGGTTAATTATTGCTGCAGAGGAATTACCCTGATTTGCATTGCTTTTCATTACCTCACCTGCACACATCAGTCCTGCAGGAATAGGCCTGAGTGACCTTCCAGAAAGCCTCTGCACCACTTACCTGCAAGAGGGACAGCTGGTGTCTGACTCCCCAGTTTAGAGCTTCCCTTTCGAGGGCACGGGGTTATTACCCAGCATGCCTCAGGACCCCTGCAGGCTTCCTATTTTATGACTAACAGCTCTGAGACCTCCCCACCAGCTCAAAACCAGTGGGGGTCCTGGGATCAAACTTCTCCGATCATCAGTTTCCTCATCTGTGAAACAAGGGATTGGGGTTGAATGATGTCTAGGGTTCCTTCCAACGTCCAATCCTATGAAGCCACAGCTTTGGTGCTGGCATATCATATGCAGCACAGCTTACTGAATAGCAGGCTACTTGGAGTAAGGAGGACCTGGGTTTGAATCCCTGAAGCCCTAAGAGGGAGAGGAAGGAATAAACATTTACAAAGCACCTACCATGTGCCAGGTACTGTGCTAAGCACTTTATAAATTTTATCTCATTTGACCTTCACAACAACCCTATGACATGGGCGCTCTTATCATCTCCATTTTACATTGGAGGAAACTGAGGCAAAGAGAGGCTAAATGACTTACCCAGGGTCACAGTACATGCATGAGAACCCAGATCTTGCTGAATCTAGGGCAAAGCGCTATATTCACCGCACTACCTAAATGCCTCAGTTTGACCTGATCTAAAACCACTACCACCACCCCTAGACACTAACTAGTACTATGACCCTGAACAAGTTATTTAACTCCTTTGAACCTCAGTTTCCTCATCTATAAAATGGTGGTAATAATTGTCTGTAAATCACAGGGTATTTTGAGGATCAAGTGAGATAATGTATGTGAAGTACTTTCTAAGACCTTAAAGCACTATAGAAAGGCAAGCTGCCATTATGATGCCTTTGGTGGCTGAAGTTTTGGTGTTTAACTTGGTATCTTTGTAATGTTCCACCCCTACACAGATATCCCATTGTTAAATACTAAATCTGCTTCCCACCCCCCCACCCCCCCGCCACCACCCCTTTTTCAGGTCAAAGACATTTAAAATGACCATCCCCAATTGAATTTTTTAAAACCTTGCTGGTTTACCCAAAGTAGACACCAGTCTCCCATGTTGGAGTTAAGATATTGCTCAGCAGGGACTTTATTTTTAAAATAGTGTAGAATAGTTGTATCAAACTCAAATAGGAAGGGCAAACACTAAAGTGTACATAAGGATCCCTGCAGATTCCAGATTGGCTCAGAAAACCACATATTAACATCATCTATGTTTTATTGTATTGTTATTTATTTTGTTAAATATTTCCCAATTACATTTTAATCTGATTTGTCACCACTGGGGAGCATTGTGGGCATATGCAGGGCACATGACTATGCAGGTATTTTTACACCTCTTGTGCAGAGGAATATACAATATACTGTGGAAGCAAATGATGCTAAAGCAGAACAGAGGTTTTTTGCAGGTTTGGACCTCATGTGATACTATGTTTGAGAGAGATCTCTATCTATTTAAGAATTTGTATCTAGACAGCTAGATAAGGAAACTGAGACCCAGAAATGTTAAGTGACTTGCCTAAAGTTACCCTGGTAATAATTAATAGTGATATTTATAAAGCATTTCCTATGTGCCAGTCACTGGCTAAGCGTTTTACAATTACTGTCTCATTTGATTCTCACAACAACTCTGGGAGGGAGATGCTATTATTATCTGCATTTTACAGATAAAGAAACTGAGGCAAACAGGTGAAATTTTGCCCAGGGCAATGCAAGTAATGTGTTTCTGAGGCAACATTAAAACCCGGGTCTTCCTGATTCTGAATCCGGCACTCTCTCTATGATACCTTCCTAATGTGTGGATGGGGTGGGGGGAAGGGAGGCATACCTATCCCTCATGCACATTCCCAGCATGCATGGCTCCCTCAGCTCTGCCTCCAAGAATCTCTAGCTTCCTTCAAAGCTCAACTCAAGTGGCATCTTCTATATGAGACACCCTGACACCCCTAACCAACCTCCTCAGGGCCCCTGAAATTACTTTGTGTTTACTCAGCATATGTTTTATATTTATTTATATTGGTATAGGTTGTTTCCTCCAATGGAATGTAAGGTCCTTGAAGGTAAGGACTGGTTCATTCACAGTGCCTGAAGTAGAGAAAGCAGAGCCACGAGCTCCTCCCAAAACTCCCATTTCAGGAGGCCACCCGGGCCAGCCATCTCTTCACTTCCCACCCAGTTGTACTCTTTTGGACTTTACCATCATGCCTCTACCAAAGATACCTTCTCCTCCCCCTGCTCTTTCCCACCTTCTTTCTGTGTGCTGTCTTCCCCCATTAGATTGTAAATTCCTTGAGGGCAGGGACTAGATTTCTTTTTCATATATGCATCTCTAGCACTTAGCAAAGTCCTAAGCACATAGTAGGCACTTGATGTTTACTGACTGACAGTCATGGCTTAACAACCACTTGTTGGTTGGTTAATTGGAGGTCTGTACGTCTCAGAGCCTGTGAAAAATAGAACCAATAATGGGAGTTTTCCTTCATGTTTATACAACCATCAGGTGAAACAATCATTAGGAAAATGAACCTGGTCTGATTCTAAATGTAATCTGGTTACACTTCCCCATATGGAAGGTACTTATATTGATTACACACCATAACTGTTATCCTAGATCCAAATGAATTAAAAGATTAATCACCAAGGGCCCATGGGAAGCACAGCCCTCTCAAACTGCACACTTATTTACCTCATTTGTTCTTCTATCTGGCAACCCTGAATTATTTTGCAGTGATTCGTCAAACTCATGAGACTAAGCTGCATGTTAGCTGCATATAGTCTGTGGATGCCGGCAGCTGGATCATTTAAATCAGTGTGGGCAGAACACACACATTTGCCACCCATGGAAGGAAAGGCCTCACCATGAAACTACCACTCTCTTGTACAACTGTCATCAAATTCAAAAACCAAAAAGAGAAATGTATTCTGTTGTGTTGGACAAAGTGAGAATAGCTTAGGAGGCGGAAGTCTGAGGAAGTCTCAGGGGCCTTTGACAAAAGTGAAAATTATAGATGCGACAGAGCACAGAAAAAAAAAATATGTATCCAAAATTTACATGAGCAAAATGTGGTTCTTCTGACAGAGTGTGCATGTGCACAGAAGCTCTGTAGATGCATTGTTACCTGGGATAAATTGGAAACCATTAGCCCAATTCTACATCTTTTGAACTGAATGCTTCTATTGGCCAGATTAATTCTCAAAGGAAAGACGGACTTGGTACAGAGTGATCAACTATGTATAGAGTTAGTTGTCATTAGTGAAATGCCTCAAAGAAGCTGTAGGTTAGAAGGGAGTTCAGAGGTCACCCAAGTCTCCCCATGTGTACACAGGAATCCTCTCTACGCAATCCCTAGCAAGTCATCTTACCGTGTCTTCCTGAAGACTTCCAGTGATAAGGAACTCATTACGTCAGCATACATAGGTCTGTGATATCTGTACACAAAGCAAAGGAAATAAACCTCTGATTTCTATGAGATTACAAGATAAGATTCTGCGCTTGAAAATTTAAACAACTAAGGTTTTACCTGATACCCCTCAGAGTAGCACACATGAGAAAAGACAGAAAATAGTCAATATTGGAGAAGCTACGGGAAGACAGACACATAATACGCTGTTAGTGGAGCTGTAAATTTGTCGAGCCATTATGGAAAACAATAGGAATTGTGTAAAATATTTTTTAAAAAATCAATGAATTGTTCAAATCCTGTGACTCAGCAATCCTTCCAAGGGACATATTTATATCAGAGACATAGCAAAAAGAAAAAAAAACAGTTTGTGGTAGCAAAAAAAAACTGGAAACAAAGTAGATATCCCTCACTTGGGGAATGGCTGAACAAATGATAGTACAGTATAATAGTAATGGAATATTATTGTACCATATGAAAGGACGAATTGAGGAATGCAGAGAAGCATGGGAAGACTAGCAAGAACTGATGTAGAGTGAAGTAGGTAGAACCAGGATAATAATATTCACAATTACAACAATGTAAATAAAAAGAGTGGGCAGCCAGGAGGCACAGCGAATAGAGCATCATGCCTGGAGTCAGGACGACTCTTCTTCCTGAGTTCAAATCTGGCCTCAGACACTTACTAGCTATGTGACCCCGGGCAAGTCACTTAACCCTGTTTACCTCAGTTTCCTCATCTGTAAAATGAGCTAGAGAAAGAAATGACAAACCACTCCAGTAAACCCCAAATGGGGTCACAAAGAGTCAGACATGGCTGGAAATGACTGAACAACAGGTATAAAAGCAGTACTTAAAGACAGATGAACCCTGACCAATTGTAATGACTAATCTCAGTCCCAGAGAAGAGACAATGAAATACGTCTTCATCCTCCCAGGGCAGAGGTGAGGGACAGTCATCATGGAATGTGACAGGCAATCTCAGACTTAGCCATTGTGTTCATTGGTTTTGCTTGGCTGTTTTTTATCATATAGCAGGGTTTAGTAGGAAGGAAGCGGATATCAAGAAACGACTGGTGCACAAACAAAAGAGATCAATAAAACTTAAAAAGGAAACAAGGCAAGCAAGTATGTCATATGTATGTATATATATGCAGGTGTGGTGTATACATACAGACACATACACACACAGATATGTAGGTATGTATATACTTTTTTTTCATTCAAACATACATCCATTGGCGGTAGTTAGGTAGCTGAAGCCCTAGCATCTCCATTCTAAGGATGGGTTAGCCGAAACAGCAGAATCAGTAAAATGACTTGATGGAAGTCCAAGAATCATAAGACAATTACGACTACAAGGGATCTTAGAAATGATCTCCCATCTGTTACGTACATGCCTAGAATGCAATCCCTCCATACCACCACCTCTTAGAATGTTCATTGGTCCTCTGAGGCTCAGCTAAGTTGCCACCTCCACCTTCCCTGTTCCTCCTCCTCCTCCTGGGTGTTAGTATTTCCCTCTTCTCAAATCACCTTGTACTTCCTTATCTATAGCTATTATCTAGGATAATGTCTCTAAATTTATATATCTATATTTGGTGTCTAGGAAAATGTAAGCCCATTGAGGGCAGAAATTATTTCATTTTTGTCTTTCTGTCTTTGTATTGCCAGCATCTAACACACTGCCTTGGATACAACAGGTGCCTAATAAATGTTTGTTGTGCTGAACTGCATACAGTCCTACATACGATACTCATTTTTCAAATGAAGAAACAGACTCTAAAAGGTAAAGAGACTTGGCCAAGGTCATATAGGTAGTCATAGTTCCACTGTACACCAAAGGGAGCAACTAGGTGGAGCAATGGATAGAGTGCCAGGCCTAGAATCAGGAAGACCCATCTTCCTGAGTTCAAATCTGGCCTCCGACACTTACTAGCTGTGTGACCCTGAGCAAGTCACTTAACCCTGTTTGCCTCAGTTTCCTCATCTGTCAAATGAGCTGGAAAAGGAAACAGTAAACTCCTCCAGTATCTCTGCCAAGAAAATCCCAAATTGTGTCATGGAGAGATCGAAATGAACTAAACAACAAAATACATGAATGGAAGTGTGGTATATTAGACAGCAAACTGAATTTGGAGTTGGGAAACTCCAAACCAGGGTTTCAACCCCACCTAAGACATACACTACACGGTAATGGCAGCACACTAGTTCTTAATGAGAGAGGAAGGATACTCTATTGTGTGAACCTGGGTAAGACTTAACGCAACCTCTCTGAGCCGCAGGCTCCTACCTGTTAAATGTGAATGACAGTACCCATAATAGCATTTCCTCAGAGGGTTACTATAAGGATGAGATGAGAAAGTGCAGGGAAAGCATTTTACAAACTTTAATATAAATTAATGTATATGTGTGAATGCATCATTATCATCATGACACTCAAGTAACTCGTCTAATTAGGGGTAGAGAGCATATCGATAGGCATTAGGGGTACAACGGAGAGTAGCAGGCCTGAAGTCAGGAAGACTCACCTTTCTGATTTCAAATCCTACCTCATACGCTTCTCAGCTGGACCCTGTTTGCCTCAGTTTCCTCATCTGTAAAATGAGCTGGAGGAGGAAATGGTAAACCACTCCAGTATCTTTGCCAAGAAAACCCCAGCAGGGGTCACGAAGAGTCAGAAGTGACCGAAAAACAGCTGAACAAAAAAAAGCATATCTCTTGGTTCTCGGTCCAGCATCACTTCTCCAGCATGAGAAGGTAGTCTGTCTAATGAGGAAGAAATAAGCTGAATAAAGGAAAGGTGTGGGCTTGCATTCCAATGTTCTCATAACTGGAGAAAACATAGCATAGTGGAGAGAACAAAGGATATCAAATGATGTCAGAGGAGGATCTGGATTCACATCCTGCTGGTGATGGTTATTACTTGTATTACCTAGGGCAAGTCACTTTAACAGTCCTGGACCTCAGTTTCCCCATTTGCAAAATGAAAGGAGTGGACCAGATGTCCTCTCCCAGTTCTAAATCATGTTTTCCCAAAGCTACCCTTCTGCCTCCCTACATTCTTCAACACTTTTTTCTTATTTCCCTGGGAGTTTCAACATGAAAGATCTAGTTGAAAGCTAGCCCAAGTGCCCTACCCCTCGCCCCCACAGACTGCATTGTGAAGTGGATGGTAACAGTCCTTCAACAAAGGAGAAAGAGTAGCGGCATACGGCCCCAGCCCCAAATCTCCGATGGTCGAACACAGCCCATCGGGGAGTCACACAAAATGTCGAGCTGGAGGGATGAACTGCTCCTGGGTGCTATTACTTTGGTGCAGTGATAAAGCATGGTCTCTGGGCACGATTTGGCTCTGTGCTCCAGCTGCTCAGCTGTTAAATTTCCATATCCTCAGAGAAGGATACCTGGGGAGAAGGGATGGGGGTGGGGGAAGGGGAAGGACCAAGTGAATGTGATTCTGACCTTCCTGGAAGAATAGAGCTATTGAGGCCCCACCGGAGTAGTGTAGACATGCACCGAGGGGATCACAGAAATTCCCTGAGCACAGGCCAGTAAAATGAGGGTCCAGATAAGTTCTTGTCCAATACTCTCCCCCCCCCCCCCGGCCCTTTTTTTTTCCTTTTTGAAAGAGGCTGTGTACATCTTAAATACAGAAGGAAAGATTTAGACACTACAGAGGCTGCTTCCCCCGGAAAGTGAATGCATGTCAGAACAAGCAGGTTACTGAAGAGCAGGGCTGGGAGAGTCTGCACAGAACCATGAGGGAATTTACCCAGCACTCCTAAAGCAAAGGCGGCACACCAGAAATGCCTCCCAATCCTTGATGAGAAGAGAAAAGCATTCTCTTGTTCTTGACCTCCTCCTCTCTACAAAATAAGCCATGCCTTGCTTGCTTCTCCTTCCCATGTGGCTAGATCAAGAAGTGGGTGTGGTTCCCTGGCATGAATTTACAACAGGGAGAAACAAATTCCTGAGTTCCCTAATTCAGCAATGATGCATCAGCTTTCTGAGGCCTGAATCACACTTTAACACTCTCTACCCTTGCAACCACCTCTTCACAGTTGGTTTATTCCTTCAACAAGCATTAATGATAATAGCTAACCTTTATATAGTACCTACTATGTGCCTGATAATAACTAACCTTTATGTAATACCTACTATGCGCCAGGCCCTTTACCATTATTATCTCATTTGATTCTCACAACAATCATGGGAGGAAGTTTCTATTACAATCCCCACTTTACAGAGAAGGAAACTGAGTCAAACAAGGTTAATTGACTTGCCCAGGCTAGATTTGAACTCACATCTTCCTAACTCCCAGCCCAGTGTTCTATCCACCAAGCTACCTCACTGCCTCACTAGCTACACAGCTTAATGCTGAAGGCTAAAAAGAATTAAGGTCTCTGCCCTCCCAGGAGTTTACATTCTACAGAATGGTCCTAAAAATGATTATGCCTCCAGAAGTCATGGATGTAGGTCTTCCTGTTTTCTGTCTGTGCAGTGTTCTAAAAACAGACAGACCGCCACCTGCATTTCTCCACACTCATACGCTTCTTCAGAAAGGAAATTTTTAAAAATTTAACAAAGGGGAAGTGATATTATTGGATTTTCCATTGAATTCAATTCAATAAACATTTATTAGTCACCTACTATATGCCAGGAATTATGCTAAGACCTGGGGATACAAATAGAGACAAAAGACAGTCCCTGCCTTTAAGAGGCTTACAATCTAATAGTGGAGACAACACGCAAACAAATATATACAAAACAAGCACAAAATAAGTAGGAAATACTTAAAAGAAGGAAAGCACTAGAATTAAAAGGGTTAGGGAAGGCTTCCTGTAGAAGATGGGATTTGGGGACTTAAAGGAAGCCAGGCCTAGGGGCAGCCGGAGAAAATACCTGGAGCCAAGATTCAGAATGTCTTGTTTATGAAACAGCCAGGGGGCCAGTGTCACCAGATCAAACCACACGAGTCCATTTTTATCAATAAGAAGATAGAAGCCCAAAGCAAATAAGCTAGAATTTTATGAGTTGCAAGACACTGCAGCAATCTAGTCCAACCCCCTCATTTTTGTGGGTGAGAAAACTGAAGGCTAGAGAGCCTAAACAAGTTGCCTGGTCACACAGTAACCTAGTGATGAAGCCGAGACTAGAACTCCTATCTCCTAGATTCCCAGTCTGTCCTTCTTTTATTAAGCCATGAAAAGATCAAGTGATGTAGGGTCACAGACTGAGAGCTAGAATAGACTTTGGAAACCATCTGAGCCAATGGTCCTGTCCATTCTATAGAAAGGCAAACCGCGGGCGTGGGAGATTAAGTGACTTGCCCATGGTCACTGTGACAGTCAGGAAACCAAGCTCTCTGACTCCCAATCTGATATTCTTTTCATTGTATCTTGTAGCCTCAAAAAGTCAGGCATTTGGTGTTTGGCACAGGAACTAAAGCCCCTGAAATCCAACTCAAGAATGGCCACAGCCGTTGCTTCTTCTGAAATAGGTCAAGTTGTTTGGTTATGAAAGGTCTTCCCCATCTTTAAGGCCCAACTCAGGTGCCACTTCCTCCTTAGAGCCTTCCTTGATAAAAATGATTTCTCCTTCCTTAAATTTCTCAAATAGCATTTTGTCTAGAAACATCTACACCAAGAGTTCTTAACTTTTTATGTGTCATGGACCCCTCTAGTAGTCTGGTAAAAATCTATGGACTCCTGAGAATACTGTTCTTAAATGCATAAAATAAAATATGTAGGATTACCAAGCAAATCAGTTATATAAAAATATAGTTTTCAAAAAATTGTAGTGCATAGACCCCAGGTTAAAAACAACCTGCAAGTTCTCTTTGTGGTGGCAAAAAATTGGAAAATGAGAGATGCCCATCAATTAGGGAATGGCTGAACAAGTGGTAGCATATGATTGTGATGGAATACTATTGTGCTATAAGAAATGATGAGCAGGATAATCTCAGAAAAACCTGGGAAAATGTGTATGAACTGATGCAGAGTGAAGTGAGCAGAACCAGGAGAACATTGTGCACAGTAACATTAATATTGTAAGAATGATCAACTGTGAAAGACTTAGCTTTTGGGATCAATACAATGGTCCAAAACAATTCCAAAGGACTCATGATGAAAAAAAAAAGAATGAAAAAGTCTCTCCAAAGAGAGAACCAATGAACACTAAGTACAGATTGAAGCTTACTTTTTTCATTTATTTTTCTTGATTTTGTTTTATTTTGTTTTTGCAATGTGGCTAATATGGAAATATGTTTTGAATGACTTCACAGGTATAATTGATAGCATATTGCTTGCCTTCTCAATGGGTGGAAGAGGGGCAGGAGGGAGGGAGAGAATTTGAAATTCAAAATTTTTTTAAATGAATGTTAAAAATAAATTTTTTTTTTAAAAAAGAACCATCTGCAAGTCTAAATCTTTCCTTTGCACACTTATACCTCCTTTGTATCCTATTTATTTGTATACTTGCTCTTTCTTTGTAAGCTCCTCCGCAGGCCTGAGAGGTATCTATATAGCCCCAGTGCCTTACACTTCAAGGAATTCAATGACTATTCAGTGAATTATTGAATTGGTTGCATCATACCCCACAACAAAGCAGCATGGGGTACAGTTTGCTGAATTGGGAGGTCAACTCAATAAGAGAGTGGCCCCAGTGAGGTTAAGTTCATGAACATCCCAACCATCCTGAATCAGAGGACTTGGTGCTGCTGTTCCTTCAGTGAGACTTTAGTCACAACATTCTAGAGCTCTGAATGGTTGCTGGCAGCCTGCCTGGCAGCTCCCCCAGTTAAATGATGTCTTCACCTGAGCCCAAAGGAGTGACTGTAAGGAAACTCACACCCTCACATAGTATTTGGGTTATTTTTTTTCCAGAAGACATATATATCTTCCTGTGGTCAGAGGTCAAAGAGGTGTGGTTCCCTGAGGACTGGCCACTTTTTACTTCAAGGTGGCCAGAAACTCCTTCTCACTCCCACTTCACAAGGAAAGTGTGCCAAATATGAGTGCTGGTCTTGGCTTTGGAAATCAAGGTTCGTTCCCTTCTGTCTACTGCAACCCTGTGTGCTTCCTGGTGTGATGCATGACCTTGATTAACATTGGTGAAGTAATGGCTTTTGATATAAACCCTCTCAGCCTCCAGCTATATTGCGACACTATCCCCAGAGGCATAAAACTGGTTCCCAGCAGCCAGATCAGGGAGGTTCTGGCACCTCGCAAGCTGGCTTTACCATTCTAACAGACACACAGATCAAGTCTGTTTACAGAAACATCTTCAGGGCCTGAATGCAACTCTGTAGACTTCTTTGCCACCAAAAAAAATGCATGCCATCCACCTCAGAAAAAGATGCTGGGGCAAACCTCTAAATGAATTTTGGGTCCCTAGAAAACTGTCCTTAGGACCTGAGTTAGCTTTTTGGATGAGACATCCTTATGATGAAGTCCATTTAGTACTTCTGCTACTAAACTCCCTTGAATGGGGGTCTCAAGATGAACTTCCACTATGTCAGGTTGTGGTCTATAATGAATAGTGTTTAAGTGGGGTTCTAGGATATTGTCTGATTTGGAAAAATGTAAATATGGCCCCTCCAAAAGGAAGGTTCTCTTACATAGAACATCTGTCGATCTTATAATCAACAAATAAACATTGACCAAGCACCTACTACGTGCCAAGCCCTATTCTAGGCACTGAGGACAAAGAATGAAAGAATAGCTATTCTGAAGGATCTTACCTTATATTTGGGGGAGATGAAATCTACATTTATAAGTGTGGTTGTGGTTTCACTTGACATAGGGAACTCCTGGATGAGCTTTTACCAATGTAGACTAGCACCTTATTCTGTAACTTATAGTATTAAAGAGTTCCAGAGAGCATTGAAAATTTAAATGACTTGCCCTGAATCACACTGTCAGAGATAGGACTTGAACAAATACAAGAATATACGCGAGGTAGTTAAAATCAAAACACAAGGGAGCCCTTTACTAAGCATCTACTTTGAGTCTAGAATTTTAACTTAGATTGTTGCTTATAATGATAATCTAAGTTTTAAGCTTAGTTGTTACTTATAGCTATGAAATGGATATTAGCCAAAAATATCCCATTATTTGTAGCTAATAGCAGGTCTTCTTACTGCCCTAAGTTTACTCATAGATTCATAATAACAGCTTGTGTTTCTATAGCACTTCAAGGTTTACAAAACATGTTACTCACAATGATCCTGTAGATTAGGGAGGGTAGGTATTATTATCCCCATTTTATAGATAAAGAAACTGAGGGTCATCAATAAATATCTTGCCTACGACCACACAGCTATTAAATATCAACACTAGAATTGAAACTTAGAGCTCTTGATTCCAGGACTCTTTTCACCACTCTAGCACTCAAACTGGATGGAACCCCCTTAGAGATCATCTCTAGTCCAAGCTCTTCTTTATAAAGATGAAGAATTGAGATGCATAAAGGTAAAGGGACTTTTCCAAAGAGACACAGATAGCAACAGAATGAAGGTTAGGATGAGAGGTGTGCTGGTAAATGTTTAACAACTGTATCTCTGGATGAAAAAAAAATTTACATGTAACACATCTTTAAGTTTAATCTGAATTATTAATACTTTCTCCATCACTTTCTTAAGTACAGATCAATAAAACAATAAATTAAGTCCTGATTTGTAGTTTGCTGATTTCTGAGGCATAAATGCTCACACTGAAATTTTAACAATTGGCTTCCATGAGCCAATTTGAGCTGGCTCCAGCACATCCCTGGTTAAGCTCCAGCTCTCTTGGTTTCCAGGTTAATGTTCCTTCCACTGAACAGGCAGAAAGAAATAAGAAACTCTCCCAAAGACACACATCAGTTCAGTAACAAATCAGAACCTTGGAACTTCTGATTCTTGACAGACACAAATAATCCTGTTTTCAGAAGGGAAGGGAGAGAAAGGACCAAGCATTTATTAAGCTCCTACTATATGCCGGGCATTGTGCCAAGTGCTTTACAGATATTATCTCAGAATCCCAGAAATGCCTCCCCAGTGGGATACAGGCTGGTTGGACCATGATCCTTCCCCTCAAAGAGAAGATGGAGCATGTAGCTAGATCAATATCCTTGACTTCAATCTGTGACTCCAAAGGCATTCTACAAATCCCCTGTGTTTAGTCCTATCTGACTGAATCATGATTGTAATATTCAAAGGTACTGGAGCTGTAGAGTCCCCTAAGGTTGGTATACTTGTAAGAAACTCCATATCACTTTAATTACCTTAGAATAAAATTGCAAAGAATGGCTAGGTGGCTCAGTGTCTGGAGTGCCAGTGCCAGGCCTGAAGTCAGGAAGACTCATCTTCCTCGGACACTTACTGTGTGACCCTGGGCAAGTCACTTAAGTCTGTTTGCCTCAGTTTCTCATCTGTTTAAAATAAATGAGCTGGAGAAAGCAAACCACTC
Organism: Trichosurus vulpecula; assembly: GCF_011100635.1. Taxonomy (NCBI): domain Eukaryota; kingdom Metazoa; phylum Chordata; class Mammalia; order Diprotodontia; family Phalangeridae; genus Trichosurus; species Trichosurus vulpecula. The sequence goes on along the minus strand of NC_050576.1, from coordinate 147,293,580 downwards.
CAATATCTTTGCCAAGAAAACCCCAAATGGGGTCAGAAAGAGTGGGGCAAGACTGAAACAACTGAACAAATAAAACTGCACAGCCCCTAACAAGTGGGAATCACCTGGAACCAATCTATTGTTTTTAGGGCTCAACACTAGGAGGTCAAAACCTAGAGCAAGGCTTATTTCTCAGCACCAGGAACTAAGAATGTTGCTTGCATTTTTTGATCAAGTTACTTTTTTAAAAATGCGATAAGACTTTATTTAAAAATGGAAACACCATTTTTTCAGTTCCTTGGATTTGACCCTTGGGCTATAGTTTGTTGACCTAGTGGTTTCTACAGAGCTGGTTGCCTAGATTAAAGACACAATTCCCCAAACCAGGCCAAAACACAACCCTAACATGGGATGCATTTGTCTTCTTACATTCTTCTTGAATGGGTAGGGATATTCAAGTGGTTTGTATATAATCAATAAACCCTTTAGACAGATCAACTCAGTGAAGAATCTTTGTCCCTTCAAATCTGAGACTTGATCAGCACAAAGTACCTTTACAAAACCTTACCTCAATGCCCCCAAACACCAAGCATCACCAAAGGACCACTAGCCCACTGCTGCTATTCACTCTTCTTGTCAATCCATCACAACACATTCAATGATTCTTTTTGGAATAGAACCCACTCAAGTCTTACCATCCATATTTCCTATTGAGAGCTGAGCTAAGCCATGGTGTGGGAGAGGATTTTGTGTGTGTGTCCTTATTCACACACAGGTAACTGAAAATAGCCTATTTTGACTGCCCAAGCATAGAAATGTGGCAGATTAAGATATGAATGGTGATGAGCTAAAAAAAATTTTTTTTCAAAGATTGACAGATTGTGTTTTGTTAGAAGGTGCCCACCTATATCACATAGACCAGGCTTTGCCAGTCCTTTCTTCACAGATGTTTAGCAAACACTAACAAAGCCTTTCTTTAACTAAGAAAGATCTGCATTGTTATCTTCATTGGAACAGATGAAGAGGCTTAAGTACTGAGAAGACAGGTGACTAAGTAACAAGGAATAAGAGCTAAATTGTAACAGACCCTAGGGCTGAGTGCAGCCCAAACCAAATCAAAATGCAATTGGGAAAATCTTAACAAAATCAATGTTACAATAAAATATAGATAATGTTAATATGTAGTTAACTAAGCCGATGTGCAGCCCACAGGGATCTTCCTTCAGGGTTTAGTTGTCCCTGTTTCTGCTTGAATTTGAAACTACTGCTTTATATGTCACTTAGATGGCCAACAGTTTCAGCACCCTCCCCTGGTATCCTCAGTCCTGTTGTCACTGTGGCCCTGAGATATACAAATTTCTAAGGCCTCCTTCTCTACCTCTCCAGGAGCCTCGACCACGGCCACTGAGCTCCCAGCTTGCCTTTTTGTCAGGAGGGGTTACCTGGGGATAACCTGCCTGAGCTCACGTGTTGCTAGGCGGATCTGCTGTCTCAGAGCCAACCTGACTCCTAGGGAGCTGGGAACAAAGAAAGGCAGCTTCCGTTCCCAGCCCAAGCAAAGCAGATCATGGCCTGCAGGTATGCAGTCCCCACCCTCCACCACTCTTGCATTCAAGCAGAAATTGTTCTGCTTCACTGTGATATCTATATTTGGCACCTGTCACTCTTTTCAAAACAGGAGACTACATCCCAGTCTGACCACTTTGTTATCTAAATAGGTTCCTTTCACTGACCCTTCCTACTCCCTCCTATCAACTGATGCCAGCCCATCTCCCACCCCCACTTTGTGTCCCTATCCTACCCTTCCCTATTCTTCTGCTGTATCCTCTGGACCTCACACCTCAGTACTGCCCCATGGCCCTCTGATTAGCAGGTGAACCACATGAACTCTCAGGCCACATTTAATGAGGGGGCCAAGGACAGACATTACCTCATTTCCTACCTGGATTCACTACTTCCGGACTTCACTACCATGGCCCAGACTGGGTACCTCCTGCACCACCCTCAGCCCTCCTTTACACATACACACGTTTCAGTTTGTTTTTTTTTTCCTATGCAGTCTTCCCCATTAGACTGTAAGTTCCTTGAGTGCAGTGACTTTCTGTTTTGTATTTGTATCCCCCAGCACTTAGCACAGTGCCTAGCACATGGTAGGCACTTAATAAAAATTTATTGACTGACTAGAACCCCTGTTCTATTGTTAAATGCCCTTTGTAATAAATACATGGTGGGGGGGGAACCACCTCCAAATTACCTTGCATCTATTTACTTATGTAATATTATTTTACCCAAATAAAACATAAATTCCATGAGGGGAGGCACAAATTTCTCTTGTCTTTGTATTGTCAGAGTCTAGCGCAGTGCCTGGCACACAATAGGACCTTAATAAATATTTGTTGAATTGTACTGCCTATCAGAGAATGAGAATGGTGAGCATGGCAACAGTCCAGATGGTCCAGAAGGATGGTCAGTGTCTTAGTCCCCAAATCAACATTCATGCATATGATCATAAGCTTTTACCGCTGCCATTAGGGCTCAAGACAACTCTTACTGATTTGTTTGAGGCTCAGGGCAAGATATGGTCCCTTTCATTGCAGCAGTGAAATGGAGGGATGTTTTAAAATCTAATGTATCATCTTAGGGTGACAGCAAGACATTCAGAAGACAATAAGCAACAGACAGCTTGTATTCCTAATTATAAGTCCCTGATAGGTTGGGATGGCTACATATAGTATGTCTGCTGGTTGCTAATTAGATTTACTTTTTAAATTGTTGGGGGGGGGAGTAGAGGGTGCTTTCTGAAGATGAGTCAGAAACAAAAGTCCTCTCTCCATTATTGTGAAAACAGAAGAACATCTCCTGAGGGTGTATGTAATACACCACTGTCAGGGCATGACAATGGAAAAACTGACTGCTGAGCCAACCAAGCCCCCATAAATACCTAATGATATCTCTTCTGGCCCAGATTTCCTACAAGTCAGTGCCTGAACTGCATACCAAACCACAATCAATAGGAAAGGATCTCTCCCTCTTGGACTAAGCCACTATTTAAGAGCCTGGCTAAGCATCCTATTCCTGCTAATACAGGAGGATTCGGCATCTGCTGTTACATTAATTGAAAGGCAGCGTTCCAGCTGAAACTCAGAAAAGGTTTTTCCCTCATCAAAGGCAAAGAATGTGGACCAGATGGCTTTAAATGAATAGACTTCGTCAATAGCTGTATCGCCAATATTATTATCAACCACAGTAATAATAACAGTAAGTAATTCCACTGCATAAAGTAAAGGTGCACAGAAATAGATAAAATAATCGTGTTTCCCATGACAGGAAAACAATTTTCATAATGACAACTAGGTAACTGACGGTGTGTGCCCATGCAGCCCCAATCTCATCGAGGCTGAGTTTGAATGTCCCTGTAATACATACCACACATATAGGCACATGTATACCCTCATTAGTGTGCATTTCTGTGCCTATTTAAATTGCATTATGAGAGACAGCATTGACATAGTGGATAGAGAGCTGACCTCAAAAATCAGGAAATCTTAGGTTCAAGTCTCACCTCTGACACAAACTAGCTGGGCAAGTGACTGACCTCTCAGTATTCTAGGCGACTCTCTGAGTGGCAAATAAGGTACAGACTTCCATTCATAGCCACAGCTTCCTTTCCTAGGAATTCTCTATACCCATAAAGTCACAGGTGCAGTCCCTTTCCGTGTATATTACATGTAGGTATTTTGTATGCCTATGCACAAATGTTTGTTTCAAGCTGTCTCGGTTGGTCTGCCTTCCTCCTTATGCTATGAGAGACAACTCCCAGCAAGACCATATCATTCATCCATCTTCTCCCTCCTCCCAGGATGTGCTGTCATGGAGTTAGAAGCAAAGAGAATGACACAAGAGAGGGTGGGGCATGAACCAATGAGTGAGACTTTCAGAAAACTTGTGTTCAGAACTGGTTTTCCAAAAGTTCTTTCTTTTTTTAAAACCATACTTGTTTTGTTTTGTTTTGCTTTTTTTCCAGGAAAGCTGAACTGTTTTTGGAAAGGGGGAGGAAGAGAAAAATATGTATCCATTTCCTGAGTTATTTAAATAGTTCTCTGCAGACTGAGTATAGATAGTTAAGGAGGTCCTAGGAGAAGAGAGCGCTCTCAGGTACACTGAACACTCGGAATGAAGATTGGAGCTGATCCATCACATATGCTTTTTAACAGGACAATTGTAGAAAAACTGGCTTCAACATGAAGCCTGGCTGAAGTGGATTGGCTTTTGTGTTTCCCCAAGAAAATGTTTTGAGGCTGGTTGTTCAGGTTGGTCTTCCTGCTTGTCCATGCAGGATTCCAATACGCTGAATTAGGTAATTCATTTGAGAAGGTGTGAAAGAGGGCAGTGTTACTGGTGACTAGGGTTCCAGGCAGAGCCCTATTCTTAAACCAAGAATACTTTGGAGAATTCCCAAACAGGAAGGGGGAAGAAAGAAGGTAGAGAGGAAAAACAAGATCTCAAAGACCAGACTGTTTGAGACTTGAGACGGTGATTGATGTTATCCACTATCAAAGAATGGAGGGGAGGGGGAAGGGAAACACTATTGCCTAGGAGGTCAGCTATGGGACAATAAATGCTGAGCTTGCATTTACATCTGCTTCATGGTGAGGTATATAAGGAATACCCACCCACATGACAGATGGGAAATTGGTGACTAACATGTGAAATACCTTCTCCAGAGTCACCTGACAAGTTGAGGGACTTTGCCTATTAGTCTTCATTGTACATCCCTCATCATAAAATAAAGCATTGACTTGTTTTCTACGTCCATGACCCAGGCACAGAGCCTCCCCTTAGGAGGCATGGTTCAACCCTGCCTGGCCTTGAGCTAGCCTCACTGCACCTAAACCTGATTTAAGGAGACAATGAGAGGGATAAAAAGGAGGTGTGAGAAACAAGGAGAAAAGAAGATGTAATGGAATGAAAGTTTGCTTTAGAGCAAGGGTACTTAAACTTTTTTTGTTGTTGTTATGGACCCCTTTGGCAGTCTGGTGAAGCCTGGACCCTCTTCTCAAAATAATGTTTTTAAAAGCATAAAATAAAATTCATAGGACTACAAAGGAAATCAAAGGTTAGTGAAACTAAAGATATAGTTTGTTTGTTTTTTTCCCATCCAAGCTCATGGACCCACTGAAATCTGCCGATAAACATCTTGAAGCTTCATGGACCACAGATTAAGAACCTTAATCTAAGTACACTGGGCAGTGCCAATCACTTATGAGGAAGCCATTGAAAGAAAGAAATCAATTATTTTTAAATAGAGTTAACTTTTTTTAAAGCAAACACACGCGCCTCAAGTTAGGAAACCCTGTCCTTAGACAGGTTGGATTTAATGTGTTTCTCTGGCTGCATCAACAATCCTCTTCAATATTTAAGAGTACAGATGCACTAGATATTTCTGTTGTATCCTCAGCCAAAGTAGAAAGAATATTTTAACTAACACCCAGAAATCTGGATTCAAACCCCAGCACTGCCATTAACTAAACAGGGAACATCTCTTCATCTCCCTGGGATTCAGTTTCCTCATGAGATAAAATAATTACCTTTATTACTCTCTCCCTGTGTTATGAATATAAAAATTAGATCATGGTCAATCAATCTATGAAAGAAGCATTCACCAACTGTCTACTAAAGGCCAGCCACTAGGCTTAGGTGCTAGGGATATATAGTCAAAAATGAAACAATCCTTGCCCTCAAAGAATTTACATTCTACTGGGGAAGATAACATGTAAATATTTTAAAAGATAAATATAAGATAGCTTAGGAATCGAGAGAAATGATCAGAAGGATTTGTGATGAAGACTGATAGACTAAACCCCTTAACTTGTCAGGTGACATTGGAGAAAGCAGACTTATCTGTCAAAGGGGTGGGTAAGTTATTTGTACAACGAAAGGGTTGGACCAGGTGATCACTAAGGTTCCTTCCAGCTCTAGCAATCCATGATTTGATAGAGGCAGTTGGAGGTACAGTTGCAAACATTGTGGGGCAGAGGTGAATGTATATTGACTCAAGAAAGGATCCTGGCATTTGCCCTCTTGGGAAAAAAAAAAACCCAAGAAAAGGAAAAATTTTTCAGCTCATCCAAGTCAATGTATGCTATCAATGCCAGATTCTGAAACAGGCACTTTCCCTTTTGTCCCCCTTGATTCTAATTTTCATGGATATAGGAGCAGAAGGGCCAGGTGTTCACTGAAGGAAAGCCAGCATGGAGGTGAATAGAGATCACCCCCAACTAACTGTCAACCCACCTACAGATCCAAATGGAAGTCAGTAAAACTCACCCAAACTCCCCTCTACCCTGTATCATTTATGGAAAATCAAACAATGCCATCCAATCTGATGAGCATTTATTAAATGCTCTAAGGTCAGGAGGACCTTTTTTGGAATCCAGGCTCTGACAACAGACTGGCTGGGTAACCCTGGACAAGCCACTTAATTTCTTCCCAGTGACCTAGTGATTCTCTAAGACTCCTAAGTTGCAAAGCAAGTGCAAATCTGCATTGAGAGATAGCATCCTCACTGGGAGGTCCTTACACCAATGAAATCAAAGGTCCAGTCTTAATGGGTCAAGCATGATGCTAGGTTCTGGGGTTACAAAGACAAAAATGAAAACATAAGGACCTTGTATCCTACTGCAGAGAAAGTACTTAATGTGGCATCACTAACACATGTTCAAATCCTGCCTCAGACGCTCACTGGCTATGTAACCCAGAGCAAGTCAATAAATTTCTCTGAGCCTCAGTGTCTTCATTTGTAATACAAGGTGATTGGACTCGGACTTTAGAGGCACTAAATCTGACTCTGAATCTATAATCCTAATTCGGAAGGGCACAAAAACAATAACATTTTGGAGTTTGGGAAAAGTCTTCATGGAGGACATGGCAGATGAGCCAATCTTGAATGGGGTCATAGAGTCCAAAAGAAAAGGAGTGAGGAAGGTGAGCAGAATAAAAAGATTATCTATTAAGATCACATCCTGTCCCTAATTTACACGAAATACTTAAAATCTCATCCAATTCCTCTTCCCACTTGGATAGATGGAGACCTGTTCGTCTCGGCTATAAGTAACTGTCCCTCTCCCAGAACCTCAGGGTCCTTAGAAGGACCTGTGATACACGTCTGTAACACATATAAATGGAGATTGCATGAACAGACAGACAGACCTCTGGGCCAGAGAGCTTCACCAAGTGAGGAAAGCTTTTCTTCCCATCTCAGCTTCCTCCAAGGACTATTTGACTACAGCAGATCATATGACTTTGTTCTTGGAGTTACATTTTAACTGAAAAAGTTTAACAACAACTATGACTTATGGCCTTCTAAAATTGGCAGCAGAAAAATGAGCTGAGGAAGTAATGGGAAAAAACCACAAGTGAAGCCACTCCATGTTGTGCACAATTTCTGAGCACTTTTTTCTTTCCAATCATGTGTGTGTGTGTGTGTGTGTGTGTGTGTGTCAGATGGTGGAAAATATTTTCCAGATACAGTCCTGGCCTTCCCCAGTACATATTTATGCCAAGTTTATAAAAAGCAGCTGCAGACAGGGTTGACTGAAAGGATTACTCTGCTGTCTGCCTTCCAGAAGGTGCTTCAGTTCACACCCTATCACCAAGACTCGGACTTATTTCTGAAAACCCTCTAACTTTCATACAGCACACCCAAAAAGGAGGACAAACCTTCAACTCAGTGAATAAGAGAAATGGAGGATCCTTCCTATTCCAAGCCCTCGTCTCACACTTTAGATTTGCAAAGGGCTTTGGTGATATTTATTATCATTACTAACAGAAGTCATTCAAAATGCTCGCTCAGAAAAGAGAAAGGAGTATTTTGAGATGCATTTCCCAGATCCAGCCAGCAGCACAGTAGAGAAATGTAATTTTATGTGCGTGCTCACATACTATGCTCTTGGGAGCGTCTGAATAAGAATCCAAACCAAGTGTCTGGATGGCTCTTCAGACTACATACTGTAAGTGAGATTTACCCTCTCTCCATGCACAGATTCTGAGATTAGCAAAAAAAAAAGAAAAAGATCTTTGCCATAGGTCCAAGGCTCTCCAGTCTTCTCCCCAAGTTCCCACCGGTCCCTACCTTCCTACCTAAAGTCTGGCCTCCGTTTGTGCACTGTGTTATATCATCACTGCCCAATCTCCGATGTTCTGGGAATTCCCAACCAGCCATAAACTCCTGAGCCCTAATGCCGAATCCCTCCTTAGTTTCCTGGCTAGCCTAGGGCTGGGTTTCCACTTATCTTCCTAGGTTTTCCCTCCTCGCCCGAGCATAATTAAAATAATAATAACCTCCCTGGTAGCGCTTTGGGGGTGGGAGGTGGGGGTGACTAAGTAGTTAATGCTGGGAAGGTGCTTTGAAGAGGAAAAGCCCTGGGTATTACTCATGGAGTGGAAAGGAGCAATGAGTCCCAGTCTGGGATTGAGTCAGCAAAGGAATGACCTCCCACCAACAAACAGGCTGGCACAGCTGAGGTCTCAAATGGGTTAGCTGGTCAAGGCTATTAGTTCAAATGTACCAAGAGCATCTATCACTGGAAAACCAAAAGGGAGGATTGTCGTAGGAGGACTCTGGTATGTGACAGATTAGGGGTTTTGGAACCACAACTTACTGCTGTTTCCACAGTCCAAGCCTTAGAATAACCCTGCCAAGAAGGCGGCCTTACTTTAGGAGTATCAGTCAAGACAATATTTCCTGGCAATTGTTTGGGAAAATGCTTTTCTCACATCTAATTGTTCCCAGGAGACAGCATTTTCTCCATCTTCAGGAAGGAGGGAGGCTGAGAGCCCAGGGAAGCTAGCTTTGGCGCTGGGGAAGGAGGGGAGGCAGAAGGGGGAGGGAAGGCCTGAAACATGTGGATGAGTGTTGAAGGACCTGTAAGCCCTGGCCTCTCTCGTTTTCTCTAATCTTTTACTCTCTAACCCACCGTCCCTACCTCCAGAGAGGAGCCTTAGTGAGAGGAGAGGAACCAAAGCCTGAGATCCTCAGATAGAAAACAAGGGTCTTTGCTTGTTGTTGCTGCTGCTGGTAGTGGTTTTTTGAGATCTACACCCTTGACCCTTGACCAGAAAGAGGGGATTTGACAGCAGCTGCAGCTGGAGAGGCAGGAACCGTCGGGCAGGATGCCTTTCATCTCCCCCAGGGTGTTGCCAAGATGCCTTTCTTAGAGACCTTGTTTCCAGTGCTCCCCCAAGCTCCTTCTCCACATTCCTTCAATTCCTGCCGTCTCCCCCTCTCCTACTGCATGCATCCCTCTGCTCTTCTCCTCATGCAGTTTTTTTTCTTCCTTCCTTCATCATTGCTCAAAACAACGACAAAAACCCTGCATATGCACAAATGTTAGGGTCCCCTGTCTTCCCCTTCCAGAAAACCCACCCCTTTGTAGACCTCTTTTAGGCGTGTTTATCGCTAGTCTGTGGTCCTGGGAACACCTGAGAATGATGACCATCAGGATAATAACAGAGGCTGGGGCCTGAATCAAAGATGGCCAGGCAGGAGGGGGAGGGGGTCTGAAGCAGGACATGAGTTGCAAAAAACATAACAGCTGTACCAGGCTAGGAAAGGATTTTGTTCTATTCTGTTTTCAAGAAGGTGGGTGGGATCACTGGTTTGGAGAGGTTTAGAACAGAAGAAGAAGGAAAAAAAAAATCTCCCAAAAATTGCAGGGGAACAGAGTTCTTCTCCGTAGTTATAAGAGTGCCATCTAATGGTGTTGGCCACAGGTGCAGCATCAGGTCCAAAACTGAAAGGGCCATCTATGTGAGGCTGCAGACAGTGATGAGTGAGTAAGGCTACTGCACTCAGTAATCCACTAACCACAGGCACTGGAAACCTATGGCCTTCCTCTGACAAGTACACACGTCAGCTTCCTCTAAAAGATACCTGTAAGAGTAAGGGGTGGGGAGGAAAGAGGGGGTGGAGAGGATTATTTTTTCTCTTCCTCCCCCCATCCCAGCTATCTATTTAAGTGGCACAACAGATAGAGTTCAGTGCCTGCAATCAGGAAGACTTGAGTTCAAACCTGACCTCAGACACTTATTAGCTGTGTGACCCTGAGCAAGTCACTTGACTGCTTTATGCCTCAATTTCCTCAATTGATAAAAAGAAATAATAATACTACTTATCTCTAAGGGTTGTCATGAGGCTCAAATGAGATAATAATTGTAAAGCACTTAGCACGGTACCTGGTACATAGTATGTGCTACATAAATGTTAGCTATTATCTATCTATCCACACTTACCTATACATACATATGTACATCTATGGATATATTGAATACCTATACTTATACATATATATATGGATGGATATGTGTATATCTATACACAACTGTCTATAGTAGATAGATAGATCTCCACCCTAATAAGCAAAACAAGTGCACCTGATTCACAAAGTCCTTTTTATAAGGCTTTCTTGCCTATATATAATGGCAGTTATCCATCTCTTCATGACCCCATTTGGGGTTTTCTTGGCAAAGATACTGGAGTGGTTTGTCATTTCCATCTCATTTTACAGAGGAGAAAACTGAGGCAAACAGGGGTAAGTGACTTGCCCAGGGTCACACAGCTAGTAAGTGTCTGAGGCCAGATTTCCAGATTTGAACTCAGGAAGATCCGTTTTCCTGACTTCAGAGCCAGTGCTCTATCCACTTCGCCACCCAGCTGCCTAACTTCAAGGCAAAAGTTACAGTTAATAAGAAGCAATGAACCACATTTTCAGCTGGAAATCTAGCCATTGCCAAGTACTAGCTCCTTCTGCCCCACTTAACACATGTGTATCAGGTAGTCACAATGGCGAGAGGTAATTAGTTTGTAGTTTTCAGATCTATGCCTGACTCAGCTTTGTATGGAGGCTGGTAGGAAAGCTTGCTTTTCCACCTTCTATTTATCTGTCTGTAAACATTCTTTTCATTTTAAATCCCGTAGACATTATTTAATCATTTGCACTTATTATTTTAACTAGGTCTTTTAAACTGCTTGAAAGAGTGTACGCAACTCACTTTAGAAATGCTCAAGTCAAAAAGAGGGAGAGAGGTCATATTTCTCTAAGGAAGACATGATAAAGAAAAATTTAAGTGAGGGACTCCATTTGGCAAGTGAGAGATACTTTTGTGGAGATGGCAAATGTGGGAATTTTTCTTGCTTGACTGTGCTGATTTGATCTTACAAATTTTTTGCTTTTTTTTTCTGGTTGGGGAGATGAGAGGGAGAAAAAATAAATGCTTGCTAGTTGAAAAAATATATTTAAAAAAAAGGAAAGTAGTTCCTTTTTCCCCCCATAAAGTTTCTATCCTAGATAGCTTTGTTGGAAGAAAGTGAGGTCAACAGTATCCAGGGGACTCTAACCCCAACCCTAAACCTAACATTTGGTTTGGTAAAGGAGAGGGAGGTACATTTAGGTGTTGAAATAAAAAGGACCACAAGCAAACAGACCAATGATGTCATCAGTGTAGAAAGTTCTGCAGGTCAAGAATTGCTATGCAGTTTGTAGTTTTGGAATAAGAGATTCAGTGACTTGCCCAGGGTCACAAAGTCATTATATGTCCAAGGCAGGACTTGAATCCAGGTCTTCTCAACTCTGAGGCCAACTCTATCCACTAGGCTATGCTTCCTCTCTAAAGTAGAATTTACCTATGTTGTTGTTCAGTTGTATTCAGTTGTGTCTGCCTCTTTGTGACCCCATTTGGGGTTTTCTTGGCAAAAACACTAGAGTGGTTTGCCATACCCTTCTCTCTAGCTCATATTACAGATAAGGAAACTGAGGTAAAGAGAATAAGTGACTTAGGTCAGCTTTGAACTCAGGAAGATAAGTCCTTCCTGACTCCAGGCCCAGTATTCTATCCACTGTGCCACCTAGCTGGCCAAGAATCTCCCTAACATACAAACTTCCTTCATCACACTACAAACAGGGCAAACATAAGCACCAGCAGTAATGTGGAATTGCCAGGGCCTGCCTAGAACTGATTCACTTACTTCTGTGTACTCTGCCTTTGCAAGTGACCAATCTCGGTCACTTCCAAGCTCTAGCTTTGACTGGAGGTGGAGGTGATAAAGAAGTGGCTTGACTAGGGAGTATTCCAACGATTGTTACCTTTACTCATGCAGGCTTATCAGAGTTGTCCTAGTAAACTTTGAGATGCGTTATGATTCTCTGACTGTATTTGGGTTGTGTTACACATAAGAAAATAATGGGCTGAAAAGTTGTTGTTGCAGTTGAATCAGTTTTGTCTGTAAGGCACCAAATGATAAACCAGTGATAGAATGAGTTTTTCACTGAATCAACTGAACTGATTCCTTACTTTGAGCATTGGCATCAACAAATCATGATGAGTCTGATTAATTTCTAGGTCATCCAATGTAGATGATGATATAGGATGGCAGAACTAAATGGAGGGTGAAGAGAGGATAGTTTAGACTTGGTGTCAGAGGAAACTTTCAACTAGTTAGAGTTGTCCAAATGCAGAAGCAACATTCCCCACAACTGGAGATTCTCAAGCAGCATCTGAATGACCGCTTGTTGGGGAAATGATGGAGAGGATTCCCACTAAGGTATGAGTAATATTTTGGGGGATTCTATAATTCAGTGCTAAAATTTTAGTTGCTTCTTGGACCCGTATTTGTTGCTAACCAATTAAATTCATGCTGCACATCATGCAAAACAGAGAACTAGACTCAAAAATAGTTCACATAAGAGAACTAGGCTCTAGGAAAGGGGAATTCTAGAGTGTTTATTAAGAATCCAGGCACAAAGGACAAATGCTGGTGAGTCTAGGCACGCTAGGTCTAATGTTCATTCCCCTTGTACTTGTCAGATTGGGAGGGAAAATGGTATATCAGCTTTCTGTAAGTGCACTTTATGTTCTCAATAAGAAAAATCACTATTTGGCCAAAGCAAACTAGACATGAAATTCTTACAAAAACAGGACTAACATTTATGCCGTATCACATGACAAGGAGTAGAGCAAAGCAATTTTTACAGCCAAAGGCAAACTTTTCCAGTTTTTTTAAAAAATATTCTCTATTCAGAGATGCCTTTTGACCTAAAAATCTCAAGCCCCATTTTTCAATGCCTAGAAGATGAAAGGAGAAAACAAAAAAGGAACAAGTAAATGGACGTTATTTGCCCAAGAAGATGAATACATCAATGGGTGTAATGGAAAGAGCAGTGGATTTGACGTCAGAAAACCCGGAGCACGTTCAGAAGATGGTGATCAGAATGATAACGGCTCGGGGACCGTGCCATCGTCTGAGGAAGTGGGGATGTTTAGCTAAAGAAAAGACTGGAGGGTGAAGGGAAGATGAGAGGATGGGACAGAATGCCTTCACATATTTAAAGAGCTGTCAGAAGGAAAAGAGGTTGCATTGGTTCTTCTTGGTCACTGAAGATAAAACTAGGAGCAAATTTTCCTAACTAGTTCTGTACAAAAAAGGAAAATACTGTCTGAGAAGGTAAGAGATTCTTCATTACTGGAAATCATCAGATGGAGGCTGGATGACCACTTGACAGAAATGGTATAGAGATGATTCCTATCAGGTATTTGTTGGACCATATGAAATCTGAGGTCCCTTCCAACTCTGATATTCTAAAGTGCATTAGAGAACCTGGGTTCAAAACTTGCCTTTACCTCTCTGGGCCTCAGGTCCTTATATCTGTAAAATGGATGAGGAAAGTTAGGTGAAATGTCCTCTAAGGATCCTTCCAGCCTTAAGTCCTAGAAAGCATTTGCCGTGACAATCCAAAGTTAAACCTCACATTAGTTTGGGGGGTGGGGGTGGAGATTAGAGCAAGACTAGAGTCCTGACAATTCCCCAGGGTATAGCTGAAGAGAAACAAATCAAGTGGCAGCAATTCCTCCAACCCACATTCCCAGCACATGTTTTAGGAGCTTAGCCTTAGTCTTCATAGGAACCTTCCTTCCAAAGGTATGGGCTACCTCTCTCTCTCCCCTTCCCGAAGCAAGCCCTCCCTTCCTCCACGTCGTGGGATTCTCTGCATTCCAAAACCAGGCCGTGTTTGTGTCATCTGAGAACAAGCTTGGAAACTTTTAAATGTCAAGATGAATGATGTGGAAAGACTTGTGGGAGAGCCAAAGAAGCAGCAACATAGCTGAGAAAATGGAAAGGCGAGGGGTGAAACCCGAGGGACTGCTGGTTAACAAGTCTATGAGACCCAAAAGTCTTTTCATATAAGGGATAGTCAGAAGCAGAAAGACATCTTGAGCTGTCATGGAAATCAGTGATGCAGCAAAAATGTGAAGATTAATGTGGTCCCAGCAGGGAAAGCTGGGGCTCATGCTATTGATTTTATTGAGAATTTACAGTCGGAAGAAGGACCATCTGATATGCAGCAGAATGTCACAATGCACTAAATGTTATTATCCAATCCTAATGAAATTTCCTGAGGCCCTGCTGGCAAAGGGGACACCAACTAACATATTAGGAAACACTGAGTCTCAATCGTAGCAATAGCAAAGCGTTCCTAGAGAATAGGGAAATGGTTCATCTAGAAGCCCAAATTGTCATTTTCTCACCTGTTTAACATATTGTTTCCTCCATACAATGAGTAAAAGGAACATTCTTGTATCTCAAATTTGGAATATTACGTAACAGAACACACTGGCCTGGGAGCCCAGAGATCATGGGTTATAGTTCCCGGTCTGCCACTAAGTCACCATGTGACCTTGAACAAGTCACTTTCCTTCTGTAAACTTCAGTTTCCTCATCCGCAAATTAGGGAGTTGGATTGGGTGATGTCTAAGGTCATTTTCAAATCTAAGTATGATACTCCTATAAAATAACTTTGGTATCCTACTCCAGGCTCTCTAAACTACTGCACAGAACCATAACTAGCAATTTTTGTGTCCATGACGAACAGCATAAAATGCACACTTTTTATTTTTTTAATTTACTTTTTATTTTTAGTTTACAACACTCAGTTCCACAAGTTTTTGAGTTTCAAATTTCCTCTCCTTCCTCTCCTCCCTCATCCCCCACCCACAAGATGGCATGTAATCCGATATAGATTCTACATATACCTTCGCACTAAACTTATTTACATAATAGTCAAGTTGTAAAGAAGAATTATAATCAATGGAATAAATTGTGAGAAAGAAGAAACAAAACCAAAAAAGAAGGAGGAAAAAAAAAAGGGAGAGCAAATAGTTTGCCTCAATCTGCATTCAGACTCCATAATTCTTTTTCTGGATGTGGATAGCTCTTAAATCAACTTTTGAGGTGGCACAGTGAGTAGAGCACCAGCTCTGGAGTCAGGAGTTCAAATCTGACCGCAGATTTTTGACACACTTGCTAGCTGTGTGACCTTGGGCAAGTCACTTAACCCCAATTGCCCTGCCTTCCCCCCACAAAAAAACAAAAACAAATAACTAAACTTTTTAAAGAGAAATTCACTTGAGGGGGTGTGTATGCAAACACATTTAGATGGAGGGAGGGAAGAAACCAATATCTGCTAGCTTCCTATTTTAACTAATTAGTTTTGCTCACTAGGGGCTAAGTGCAGTTGTCTCTAAGTTGCTGAAGGACTGCAAGCATTCGAGACAAAGCTTCAGTTGCCCCACCATTGTTACTACTCTCTTACTGTGCACATCCATGCTTAGCTCTGGAGCCCTACAACCTCAAGTGACAATGACTTACCTTCCAGGAAGGTCATTCATTCATGCTAATGTTTTCTGAATTGCCAATTATCTTAAAACAGGTCACATGTGCATACAAAATGTCTACACATATATGATCACTCCTTCCATCTTGAAGCATGGCAACAGTTGGAACTGCAACCAAGTTTGGAGATAAATTGGGAGGCTCGGTTCTGGAGCTGGTTAGTGTCAGCCTATTCCAAGGGTAAAGAGTTCAGAGAGTAAGTGATATGTGTGGCACATTCAATGCTGCCAGGTTTTTGTTCTGGAATTCTTGATCTTGATCATTCCCAAACGGTCAGAGTTATTGTATACCACCACAACAGGGTGATATTTCATTAAATTGAGCGCATTCAGAACTCCCTCATAGGGTATAAGGTTTTGGTTTCTTTGTAGCATCACCCTACAAGTTCAAGCATACACAAAAAGGAAAAACTAATCAGAAGTAATTCAATATAGGACATTGACATTCCTTTAGATGCAGCTGTGCAGAGAGCCGATGGCCAAACAATAATAGTGTATACGTGGGTGGGAACGTAGCTTAAGGGCCAACTCAACTCTATGACGGTCACTATACTCACAGCTGCCTGGCAAGCCAATGAAATGGAGCAGCTTGGAAGAGTCCAACCAATCCCAATAATTATACCATTCAGATGCGGTCAAAAGAAGCTCCCAGTTCTGTGGCAAACACAATCACAGTCATATGTCTTGGAGTGCTACAAAGGAGACATTGTGTAATGAACAACTATTAAGAAATAGCTATCTGGGGAGACCAGAGATCTCTGGCCAAAGTGGTCCTAGAGACCAGATGCTTTTAAAGAGGAGGGAGAAATTGGCAGAGAAATCACTAGCCATTCTGACATGTAGGACAATCAGTACAAAAGATACCCCAAATCAGCTTTTTATGGTAAATTTAGCTAAGATTGGAAGCAGGGAAACTAGAGACCTCAGGAAGAGCTTTGGACCCCCAGTGTTCCATACCCAGAAAGGGCCCCTCCAAGAGAAGGAGCAGAATAGGACCAGGCCAGGAAGGAGCTCACCTGGGGTACAAGCTGCTAGAAGAAGAAGCATCCCCTTTCATAACTTCTTCTTTTAATTAATTATTCAAATAGTCAACAAAAATTTATTAAGCACCTACCTAATAAATAAAACATTTATTATGCACCCACTTGCTGAAGGCATATATGTGCTAGCAATGCTGCCTAAATTCCGGTACCCAAGGCAAAGTTCTGGTCATACCACCCAACTCATAGTATGGATCATGAGTTATTGCAATGCATCCTGACTGGCAACCAGGAAAGAAGAAAGAAAAAAATCTTTGGGTTAAGACGTTTAGATGGAAGCAGAAAGAACTCGGCTCAGCCTTCCCAAATAAATAGCATTGATTTAGTTCACAACCAAGACCCACATGGGAGGCTCATCAGTTACAAAGAAAAAGGAGAGTGCTAACAGCGCTTGTAGTCCTTCGGCAACATGGAAACAACAGAGCTTAGCATCTGGCCAGCAGCACTAATGAGTTAAAATGGGAAGCTACCAGATGTGATTTCACAAATAACATAAACTTCAAGTCCACAACTCATGTTTCCCACGGAAATGGTTTGCTGTCGTTGTCCGATTATCCTCCATGTCACCCATGGTAAAGAGGAGAATAAAGGCTGATGAAAGAAAGTTAAACTGATAAAGTTTGAAAGTGATAATGAAACAAGCGAGATAGTCATCTCCTTCGGTGTCGTCTTTCTCTTTCGTATCCTCGACACCTAGAACAGTGCCTTGCAAGGAGTAGATGTTTGATGATCCACCTGAATTGAGTGGGAAATTCCCCATTATGCTTCCACCAAGCAACTTCTTTGCTTCTTAAAAATCCTGTGGATGCTTCTTGACTTTGTTGTTGTTGAGTCATTTTCAGTCAGCATTTGGTGACCCCTTTTGGGATTTTCTTGGCAAAGATACTAGAGTGGTTTGCCATTTCCTTCTCTAGCTCGTTTTACAGATAAGGAAACTGAGGCATAGAGGGTTAAGTGATTTGCTCAGAGTCACATAGCTAGCTAAGGAAGTGTCTGAGGCCAGATTTGAATTCAGGTCCTCCTGACTCCAGGTCCAGTGCTTTATCCACTGCACCACCTAGCTGCCCAGAGTAAGGAAGACCTGAGTTTCAATCCTACCTCAGATACTTAGTAGCTGTGTGACCCTGGGCAAGTCTCTTAACCTCTCTCAGCCTCAATTTCCTTATCTGTAAAATAGGGATAACAGTAGTATCAACCTCAAAAGATTATTCTGAGGATCCAAAGATATACTGTGTAAAGAGCTTTGCATACCTTCAAGTACTATATAAATGCTCGTTGTCACCATCATCATCATCATCATATCATCATCATCATCATTATGACCATATGACTTCAGGAGGGACGCACCATTTCTCTGGGATTCAGTTTCCTCCTCTAGACAAGCCCAGTGCTTAATGATATCAGTAACCAAGAAACTGGCATTTCCACAGTGTCTCGAAGCTCGCAAAGCTTTAAGCATCTCTGTGAGGTAGATGGCAACACATGATTCACAGGTGAGGAAAGTGAAGCACAGAGAGGTCTGTGTGACTTACACAGGACCACGCCACTAGCAGCATCGTGCTGGTTCTGAAGCCACTTCTGCATAACCTTGGGCAAAGCACTTCACCAACTTGGGCCTCAGTTTCTTTCCTCCTCTGTAACGTGGGAGGTTGAACTAGGTGGCTCTGAAGAGTCTTCCAGCCCTAGTTACACTATGATCCTATGAACCTGGTAAATGTCGTCAGCGGGGAGCTGAACCCAAGCATCTTGACTTTAGCCATTTCTGAGAAATGGGAGAATAAGTTGCCGTGGCACTCTTTGTTAATAGAAAATTCAGATTTGTAAAGTGGTCTATCAGTCTATTTTCACTGTCATTGGCACGGCTA
Organism: Trichosurus vulpecula; assembly: GCF_011100635.1. Classification (NCBI taxonomy): domain Eukaryota; kingdom Metazoa; phylum Chordata; class Mammalia; order Diprotodontia; family Phalangeridae; genus Trichosurus; species Trichosurus vulpecula. Next base: position 147,274,973 of record NC_050576.1, on the reverse strand, counting down.
CCAAATGAGAGCGTTCTATGTCCCCTTTACAGTGATATGTGAAGCCCCAACAAGCTAGAGGTATGGGATCAAAGTGAGAGGTGCTGATGGATATTGGGGCATCATATATACATTCCACCAGGGCATACAGATGACTCACAGAGGTAGCAAGAATTGGAGCTGTAGAACTTATGAGTAGGAAGAGTACATGATCACCCATATGTAACAACAATGCTGCTTGGTGCTACTGTGACTGCATAAGACCAACAACAACAGCACACAGAAGGACTGCTAGCACACATCCTTTGATCTACTTTTCAGACAGAGAGGCACCCAATCTGGGTTTTCAAAGCGGTGGCGAGGGGGGGGGGGAGTGCCCAGCAGCTACCCAAAGTTTCCTCTGGTCAAATCACAGGACACTCTTCCAGTGAGTGAGAGCCCCAAAGCAAAATGCTAACCTCAAGTATATATACCCATCTTAGAGCCTGAAGGCCTCGCACCTAATCACACCTAAAGGGTGTGAGCCTGGGGCTTTGTACCTAGCAAGACTTAATCAAAGGCACTTGATTACTTTAGCATTCTAAAAGAGAAAACAGTAAAAAACAGTCCCACCCTAATTATCATTACACTACAGGAGGTGATTTTCTTAGGTAGGGGTAAAAAGACTTTTCCCCTCTGCCTTAAAAGTGGCAACTTAGAGGCTGGTGGTTCAGTGGGTAGAGCACTGGGCCTAGAGTCAGGAAGACTCTAGGAAGACCTGAGTTCAAATGCAGCCTCAGGCACTCACTAGTCAATTAACCTCAGTTACCTCAACTGTAAAATGGGGATAATTTTGAAGGCTGTTATGAGGATCAAATGAGATAATATTTGAAAAAAAATCAAAACAACATTTAGCACAGGGCCTGGCACATAGATAGTGCTATATTAATATCTATTCCCTCCCCTTTCTCCCCTCTCCATCCTTAAAGTATCCCCCTTAGCTGTTTACCAATGCCCAGAATTCCAACTAGAGATTCTTTCCTTTGACTTATGACCCTGTCCCCTGGTTAAAAAATGAAAATATTCCTGGAAGAAGTAATCTCATTAGCCATTTATACCTCAGTGTGAGTAAATTTGTCAGATCTTTTCCTCAGAACAGGGTTAGAGGGGTAGAAGATGGGAAAGACATATGAGCACTGGCAAACCAGAGCTAGATAATAGGAAGAAGAAGCTAGGACTTCGGAGTGACAGAAAAGATCACCAAAAGAGGGGAGGCTAGGAACCCCTTAGCCAACCTGCCTATTTCACAAATTTTCCTTGGGCCAAGCAACCCTAAAGAGGATGAAGAAGGAGATGAATACTTAATTTCACTGGGAAAGGGAAAGTCTCAGGTGAGTCCAATCAGCACCCACTCTGCAAATTATAACCTTAGAGAATTATCTAGGGGCACCTAAAGGTTAAGTGACTTGTCCATGGTGACACAACCTATGCCTCAGAAGCATAACATGAACCCAGGTCCTCCTGACTCAGATACCAACTCTCTATCCACTATGTCATGGCTGCCTCTAAAGAGTCAAACGCTATGTCAATTTGGGATGAATCAATAAGTATTTATTAAGAACTTAGCATGTGCCAGCTTCTGTGCCAGGGGGTGAGGTCACAAAGACAAAAATTAAATAGTCCCTGTCCTCAAGGAGTTTACGTGCTATCAGGATCCAACCAAGGCTGAGAGATCAGAAGAAACCTGCCAAACTTGGGGGCAGGGAGGGGAGGAAGGAAAGGGGAAGGGGATGTAGTGGGAGAAAGTGGGGTAAAAATCAGTGCCAGTGATCCTACTTAGCCCTGGTCAGTGTCCTTTCTCCCAATAAATATGGGTCTCATTGCATAAAGTACCAGAAATTCCTGCAGAATCTCTAGCTGATGGTTGGGAACTGCTAAATTACAAAACTGAGCTGGGCTGATCTTTAAAGAACCAGTGCCACACACTGGCAAACTGTAGAAAATAAAATTATTCTATTCTAATCCTCCGTTATTCTTGCCACCACATACCTGGGGGCTACCACATCCCTCTAAGTGACTTGCCACTTAAACCGCCCGGTACAAATACACATAGAAAGGCCCCTGTCCCCCTCAGGAATGGTCACCTTCTATGCTTTCATGAAATACCAAATCTAAACATAGCTCAAGTTGTCTTTCACAGACTTAGCACTAGAAGAGACTTTAAAGATTTCAGTTGAGGATACTGGGGCATGGAGTGCCTAAGTGATAGGCCAAGATTACCCAAGGTAGTAAGCAGCAGAGCCAGAATTTGAACCCAGATCCTCCAAGGGGAGCTAGGTGGGACATCCAATAGAATGTGGAGCCTGGGGTCAGGATGACCCATCTTCCTGAGTTCAAATCTGGCCTCGGACACTCACTAGCTGTGTGACCCTGGGTAAGTCATTCAACCCTGTTTGCCTCAGTTTCCTTATTTGTAAAATGAGCTGGAGAAGGAAATATCAAACCACTCCAGTATCTTTACCAAGAAAACCCCGAATGGGGTCATGAAGATTTAGGCACAAGAGAACATGACTCAACAACAATAAGACAACCTCTGACTCTAAATCTAATAACTCTTTGCACTATGCCACTCTGCTCTTCTGTCATAGTCCGTGTTCCATAAATTCTGCTACAAATCAATTAGGGAGATAATCAGTTAACAGAAAAGCATTTAATAAATACCTACTATGTTCCAGGAGCTAGAAACAGAACAGGAGCTTGCCATCTATCATCCATGATCATTTCAACCATTTGTAGCGTACTCGTCCCTTGTCGTGTCCAGAAGGTTGGAGATAGACAGAGAGCTGTAACTAAGGAAGGACTATCAGAAATTTATCCCTAAGCACTGAAATTTAGAGGGTAAAAAAAGCAACACACATGCTACATCTGCCATTTTGAAGCTACTGAAGTTACCTATTCCCCTTTCTATTCAACTGATTTTTTCTTAGTTCTTGAGTTTGATTCAATTCAATAAACATTCATTAAGTGTCTTCTATGTGCCAAGCACTGTGCTAAGTACTGGGGATACAAAAAGAGGCAAAGGAGTGCCTACCCACAAAGAGCTTAAAATCTAATGGATTTTATGATTTTATAATCTAATAGAATATACTATTTTTACATCAGGAATGACAAAATTAATTTGAGGATACATTTTATGTTGTCTATTCTGGGTGTACATTTCTTGCTGCTCATTCTAATCACTGAAACTGTTTATTTCATTCCTGGGTTTGTATGGAGTGGAACTGAAAGGACTAGCTGAATGACGGAATTGGGAGAAGACGCAGGGAGCAGTTACTGATAGTCAAGGAAGCCTTTCGAGATGATCGAGGCATGGTTCAAAGAGGGATTAGGCATTGATGGTCACAATACCCTTACCTGACAATTCTGATCTAAACAATCATGCCATGACCTCATGATATATTTGAGCAAAGCAAGATAACACCATGACATGTCAGTGAATTGGGAATCAAGAGATCTGGATTCTCTTCCCAGCTCTGTCTTTAATTAGCGATATGAGCATGGGCAAGTCATATCACCTCTGGCTTCCCTCATCTCTTGAATAAAAAGACCTCTAAGGTAATCCCTAACTCAAATATTGTGTGGTCCAATGATGTCACCACATCCTCATTTTCAGTTTCCATTCAGAAGGTAACCCCAAGATGGAGCCACTTAGGGAAAAAGAAGGCAAATGAGGAGACAGGCCAGGCCTTCACACATACCCCCTGCCCCTCAGCCTTTAGCATTTTTTCCCAAGGCAACCTCCTCCCCAAACCTTCTATATATTATTCCATGAGAGAAAATAGACTATGATCATGCTAGCATAGCAAAAGCTAAGTCAAAGACTGGCTGCCTAGGATGAATATGCCCAAGAACTGGAAACTAAAAATGTACCCATCAGTTGGGGAAAGGCTGGACAAATGAGAACATAGGAACGTAATGGAATATGATTTTGCCATATGAAACAACAAAAAGGGATAGTTTCAAAGAAATCTGTAATGATATATATAACCTGATGTGAGCAAACTAGGAGAACAATTAGTCCTTCATTCTTTTTTTTTCTTTTTTTCATTATTTATTTATTTAATATCTTTAGTTTTCAGCATTAATTTTCACAAGAGTTTGAATTACAAATTTTCTCCCCATTTCTACCCTCCCCCCACTCTAAGATGGCATATATTCTGATTGGCCCATTCCCCAGTCAACCCTCCATTCTGTCACCCCACTCCCCTCATCCCCTTATCCCTTACTTTCTTGTAGGGCAAGATAGATTTCTATGCCCCATTGCCTGTATATCTTATTTCCTAGTGGCATGCAAAAACTTTTTTTTTTGAACATCTGCTTTTAAAACTTTAAGTTCCAAATTCTCTCCCCTCTTCCCTCCCCACCCACCCTCCCTAAGAAAGTAAGCAATTCAACATAGGCCACATGTGTATCATTATGCAAAACCCTTCCACAATACTCATGTTGTGAAAGACTAACTATATTTTGCTCCTTCCTATCCTACCCCCCTTTATTCAGTTTTCTCCCTTGACCCTGTCCCTTTTCAAAAGTGTTTGCTTTTGATTACCTCCTCCCCCATCTGCCCTCCCTTCTATCATCCCCCCTTTTTTATCTCCTTCCTCCTTCTTTCCCGCTGGGTAAGATACCCAATTGAGTGTGTATGTTATTCCCTCCTCAAGTCAAATCCGATCAGAGCAAAATTCACTCATTCCCCCTCACCTGCCCCCTCTTCTCTCCCAACAGAAGTGCTTTTTCTTGCCACTTTTATGCAAGATAATTTACCCCATTCTATCTCTCCCTTTCTCCCTCTCTCAATATATTCCTCTCTCATCCCTTAATTTTATTTTTTTATATCATCCCTTCATATTCAACTCACCCTGTGCCCTCTGTCTATATATGTGTGTGTGTGTGTGTGTGTGTGTGTGCATGTGTGTGTGTATACATACACATGTGTGTGTGTGTGTGTGTATGTATTCCCTTCAGCTACCCTAATACTGAGGTCTCATGAATCATATACATCATCTTTCCATGTAGGAGTGTAAACAAAACAGTTCAACTTTAGTAAGTCCCTTATGATTTCTCTTTCTTGATTACCTTTTCATGCTTCTCTTGATTCTTGTGTTTGAAAATCAAATATTCTATTCAGCTCTGGTCTTTTCACTGAAAAAGCTTGCAAGTCCTCTGTTTTATTGAAAATCCATATTTTGCCTTCGAGCATGATACTCAGTTTTGCTGGGTAGGTGATTCTTGGTTTTAATCCTAGCTCCATTGACCTCCAGAATATCATATTCCAGAATATCATATTAATGTAGACGCTGCTAGCTCTTGTTTTATTCTGATTGTGTTTCCACAATACTCAAATTGTTTCTTTCTGGCTGCTTGCAGTATTTTCTCCTTGACCTGGGAGCTCTGGAATTGGGCAACAATATTCCTAGGCGTTTTCTTTTTGGGATCTTTTTGAGGAGGCAATCTGTGGATTCTTTCAAGTTCTATTTCACCCTCTGGCTCTAGAATATCAGGACAATTCTCCTTGACAATTTCTTGAAAGATGATATCTAGGCTTTTTTTGATCATGGCTTTCAGGTAGTCCAATAATTTTTAAATTATCTCTCCTGGATCTATTTTCCAAGTCAGTGGTTTTCCCCATGAGATATTTCACATTGTCTTCCATTTTTTTCAGTGGTCTTTTGGACCTCCTTTTCCATTTGGCTAATTCTGCCTTTCAAGGCATTCTTCTCCTCATTGACTTTTTGGAGCTCTTTTGCCTTTTGAGTTAGTCTATTTTTTAAGGTGTTATTTTCTTCAGTATTTTTTTGGGTCTCCTTTAGCAAGTCATTGACTTGTTTTTCATGGTTTTCTGGCATCACTCTCGTTTCTCTTCCCAATTTTTCCTCTACTTCTCTAACTTGCTTTTCCAAATCCTTTTTGAGCTCTCCCATGGCCTGAGACCAGTTCATGTTTTTCTTGGAGGCTTTTGATGTAGGCTCTTTGACTTTGTTAACTTCTTCCGGCTGTATGTTTTGGTTTTCTTTGTCACCAAAGAAAGATTCCAAAGTCTGAGTCTGAATCTGAATCTGTTTTCACTGCCTGGTCATGTTCCCAGCCAACTACGCGACCCTTGAGTTTTTTGTCAGGGTATGACTGCTTGTAGAGTAGAGAGTGCTTTGTCCCAAGCTTGAGGGGTTGTGCAGTTGTTTTCAGAGCTATTTCTACACAGCAAGCTCTGCCGTGCCAGCACTTCTCCTGCCCCAAGAACCGCCAACCCAGACCGCAACTTAGATCTTAAGCAGGTTCTGCACTCCCGCTCAGATCCACCACTTAATTCCTCCCACCAGGTGGGCCTGGGGCCTGAAGCAACTGCAGTTGTAGTTCTGTCCTCAGAGCTGCACCACCTCCGCTGCCCCTGGGGTGGTGGCCAAACTGCGAACTCCTTTCACTCTGTCCCCCACAGCTTTTCCCACTAGCCTTCTCTGTTGTCTTTGGTGTTTGTGGGTTGAGAAGTCTGGTAACTACCACAGCTCACTGAGTCAGGGCGCTAGGGCCTGTTCTGCCTGGCTCCCAGTCTGCTTGGTCCTGCCACCGCCCACACTGGGCTCTGCTCTGCATGATAGACCTTACTCAGCAACCATCTAGGCTGTCCTGGGCTGGAGCCCTGCTTCCCTCTGCTATTTCATGGGTTCTGCAGCTCTAGAATTTGTTCAGAGCCATTTTTTATAGGTTTTTGGAGGGACCTGGTAGGGAGCTGAAGCAAGTCCTTGCTTTCCAGCCACCATCTTGGCTCCACCCCTCCGAGGGGAACAATTAATACAATAATAACAACGTTGTAAAAACAAACAACTTTGGAGAAACTTGACATTTCTGATCAATGAACTGACCAGCCACAATTCCAGAGGCCCAATGATGAAATGTGATACCCAGCTCCTGGAAGCTTGGAAAAATCTAACTGACAGAACCCTTCCCAGGAGAATGCTTTTAAATGCAATCACTCAAATACATAGGGTTACAAAGGAACCAATTATGTTAAAATATACTCATCAAAAAAAATGTTTTTTAAGAAATACATTCATGGGCTCCAGGTTAAGAACCCTGATCTAGAAGAACTGGACTAAATGTAATCATTAAGTCCATATAGAAATCAGATTATACAAGTATCACTCATCACACAGCCACGAAAGGTGAAGAATTTCCATGGTGTGATATTGATTAAGGAGAAAGTGATTTCTGTATATTCTATGGTTCCAAAATCTTGAGATCCCCAGGCCTTTTTCTCTATGCTATCTTGTTAATTTTGGACAGAGGGGATTGTTGTTGTTTTCAACTAAAAGCACTGGAACAAAATATTTTGCGGTGGGATTATAAGGCACCTCAAAGATTTTAAGGATGTTAGAGCTGATAGAGGTGAGAGCCCCTTCAGAATGCTTGCTGTGGATGGAACAGGAGCCTCCACCCGGTTAAGTGTGATGTAAACTGTTCTGTGTTCCTAAAGAAGTCATGACTCAAGAAGGAATCTGCAATTCTGAAATGTAATTAAATTTAGTTCATGTTTGAAAGTTGACTGATTGTCACTAAAGACCTGTAGGTTGTCTCCAAAAAACCTAATGAGGAGTTGAGTGGTCCAGGAAAGATGGTGTGTCTTGGAGTTTACATATATATCACAGTGAACTCTAGCTACTGTTAATAATATCTGTAGGGACAATGTTTAGCAAGATAATCATTTTCATGCCTAGAGGATATTGTAACAAAGCAGAAGGAACACTGGGCTTGTGTTTTAGGAGACATGGGTTCTAGCCCCACCTCGGCCACTTATAATACTGTGACCTTAACCTTGCTCGTCTTGAATCTATAAAATGAGTAAGTCAGACTAGACAAAATCTGAGCCTCCCTTCTAGCTCTGAGTGTGTAAATAAGGGACTTGGACTAGCTGCTTTTAAAAGTTCATTCCATTTCTAGCAGTATATTATTTTCTCTTGTCATAAATGTAATTCAGTCATCATTTATTGGACACACAATGTATGCAGAGCATTGTGCTAGGTGTTGTGAGTGAGGAAAAAAGTAAAAGATACAACCCCTACCTGTTGGGAGCTTATAACCTAGCTAAGCACATATAGAGAGATATAGAGAGATGCACACATACACATACATATATACACACATGGCTATAGACAGATGTGCATATATATATAGGTCCATGTATATATGTTTATATGTGTGTATACAGGTATATGTATATACATACACATGTACGAAATTTAAAAATAGCCAATGAACAGGATAGCAGATTTGTGGTGAAAACCACGGACAGTAATTCTAAAGGGATGTGGAATGAAAAAGTCAATGTCTACATATGCCTGGCAAATAACAGAAAAATCAATGGTATTCTTGCTGATGAGAAGACAGCAATGACAGCAACAGATAAAATGAAGCACTAGTATTTGTTCGAATTTATAAAGTGCTTTTCCTTAACATGCAGCTAGAGGGCACTCAAGCACACACTGACAGGATACTTCCAAAGCTGACAACTAACAGGTCAGATGATGTGTTATAACTTCTTAGACAAATGGCCTCATTCTTCATAGGATTCGGAGCTGGAGGGGTTAAGTGATTTTTCCCCCAAGTTCACACAGGTGATAAAGTATCAGAGTAGAGGAGAGACTGTGTCACCCTCAGTATGGAATACACCCCCACCGTCCCCCCTCCCAAGAATATTTGCATTGACCCAGCTGCTCTTTCTCCTTAGAAACCTGGGACCAAAAGTAAGCAATCGCAAAATGTTTGGCTATAGTTAGGGGCAGTTCTGATCCCTGAGAAATCCAAAGAAACTGATGGTGCAGCACGGAGGGTATAACGATGGAAATCTTTATTGGCATTATTATTATTGTGCTAATGTAACTAAATATTAGTATGGGGAAGAAGGAAGTCATTCCAGCCTTGCCCTCTGCTTCACCTTGAGTATTGGTGAAAGAGTTCACCAATTAAAAAGGAGGCTTTATAAAAGTTGGGAGAAAGGCATCAAAATGCTCAGGCAAAACTAAAGGCACAGAAAGAGACACATTTACAGCCATAGACAATGTTATCATTTGTTTTGATTGATTATAATTACTGATTATAAGGGAAAGTTTCTATTTGGGGAAAGGGATGGAAGAAGAATGAGGAGGAGGAGAAGGGGGAGGAGGAAGAGGGGAAGAAGAAGAAGAAGAAGAAGAAGAAGAAGAAGAAGAAGAAGAAGAAGAAGAAGAAGAAGAAGAAGAAGAAGAAGAAGAAGAAGATGATGATGATGAAGAAGAAAAAGAAGAAGAAGATGATGATGATGATGATGAAGAAGATGAAGAAGAAGAAGATGATGATGATGATGATGAAGAAGAAGAAGAAGAAAAAGATGAAGAAGAAGAATATGATGATGATGATGATGAAGAAGATGAAGAAGAAGAAGAAGAGGTGGAGGAGAAGGAGGAAGAAAAGAGCAGCAATGAACCATTTAAAAATATACAGGAGAGAGCAGAAGGAAATTCCAAAGGGGTCACAGACAAGCATGACAAGTCAATGAACATTTATTTAAATGCCTACTATGTGACAGGTAGTGTGCTAAATTCTAGAGATACAAAGAAAAGCAAAAATAGTCCCTACTTTCAAGGGGCTCACAGTCTGATGAAGAAGAAAACAGGCAAACACAACATCTATCCAGGATAAATTTGGGGACAACCTTAGGGAGAGGACACCAACAGTAAGGGAGAAATGGGGAAAGAGCACTTGCAGAAAGTGGAATTTAGCTGAGATTTGAAGCCAGGGAAGCCAGGAGGTAGGGATAAGGAGAGTGATAATTCAAAGAATGAGGGACAGCCAATAAAAATGCACATATTTATTACTATCATATAAAATTTAATATTCACTTTAAAAAATACAGGGGACAGAAGTTCACAGTTTCACATATAATCCTCTTTTGTTCTTTATTTTAATGCATATGTTTATGTTGTTTATTTTTTAAAATTTTTAAATTCAAATGCTCATGAACGATCCTTTTATACATGTACACACACACACACACACACACATTCACATGCACACACACTGAAATAATCCGAACAGGAATCTACATTCAGAGAGCCCTGTAGCAGGGCAACTTCAATGTGTCAAAGGACTCAGTGGATCATGGTTCCCATCTGCTCCCATATACTATCAGAAAAAAATCATCTAGAGCCTTTTCCTGCCTTAAAAATTATCCTGGTTTCATTTTTAAAAGGTTAATTTCTGTACTTTTCTGTTTAAAGCCAAAGCTGCTGTCAAAATAACTCCTTTTCAATACATGCATACGAAAACACACTGTCTGGTGTGACTTGAATTTTAAATTGGTTAAAGGTCTGGAGTACCCTCAGTGACCACTAGTGGTCCCAAATGACACCAAAAATCACTTGCCCTAAAGGATACAGAACTACTTGACTTGTCTCCTAAATTTAAATGCCCAGATTCTACTGCAGAAAAAATATCTTTTAACATGTAACCAGTGAGGGTGGAAGAGTGGGGCTCACACTTGTAGCAATAAAGAGAGTATGAGCCCCATGTCTACCTAGAAGGGTCTACCTCTAGCCATGGCTAGAGGACTGTCCTTGTGTGTCTCAAAGAGTAGCAGAATAGATAAATCTAGCCTCTTTTCCACCCACCATCCTCCAAAAATCAAACTTGGCCTCTTCCATCTTCTTCCTTGAAGCAAGAGGCTGACTCAAAGCTAAACTCAAAGAAAACTCTCTTTTGGAGAGTCCTGAAAGATACTTCTGTTCTAAAAGTCCCCAAAAGGAGACTGGGTGAGAGCTGAAGCTCTCAACTCCTGACAACTTTGCCCCCCAAGACATACACACACACACATACATCACATACACACACACATGCACACACGATAGATCTTCATGTCCCCCAATAAAAAGAGAGTCCTGTACCAATGGACTTTGGGAAAGGGGTTAACAATCATATTCTCCAGCATTAACTAAACTTATAAGACCACAGGAAAAAAAAAGATGTCAGTGTCTTATAAGAAAGGTTAAAAATCACCCTATTTCGAGAATCACAATATCCTGTTATTGGCTCCTTTCTGTGAATTATCAAGTGAAATCGCTGGCAAAAAGCCCAAGGGAGTGGATATGACAATTCCAAGGAGCAGGACTGTCTCTCCATTACTTCCTCTCTCTCTCCCTCTCTCCCACCGGGGAGTAAACAGTCCCTCCTGGCTATTTTATAAAGTTCAGTGCAGGAGGGTCAGAATTTTCTTTCCCCAAAGCCACTAGGAGAGACTGGCCAAGTCGGTATCCCCCTAAGGGAAATCAGCTGTCTTTCTTCATGGCCAATTACAGCCACTCTACAGCTGCCTTGGTTCCCTTGGCTCTGATCCCCAAACCCCCAATAAACCAACAAGTAATAAGTCAGCCTCCTTAATGGAATAGAGATCTGCAGCGATAATAACTGAAAGCCATTTTCACCCCAGCAGATGTATTTCTTTGGGATGTCATCACAGAAAAGAGAAGGCCCTGATTTCAGCCAGAAGAATGGTTGAACTGTGGGAGACACTCTCAGAAGGCCTAAGAAACTACTTGGCTGGGGAAACAATACACATTGATAATTGGCTTCAGATAAAGAGAAACAATAGACTTGCTGTGATGAATTGCCTAGGTTGCCCCACCCATCATGGTTCCATGGCCTCAGTTTGTCAGATCATTTCCAGAACCTACACCCTGACAAAACTGACCCTAGAATACTAGATTGCTTTATGCTAAAATCTAAATGAAAATTGGTAATGTCTGGTCTGCTGCAGCTGAGCCAATTAAACTCCAAAATCTATATACATGTAACATGTATTCATATACATTGGGCACCAGTTTCTTCACAACAATCACTCATTTATCAATCCCTGGCAAACAATGGAAACTGTTCTCTCCAGGATTACGAATGATCCCCTAAATGCCAAATTCATCTTTTTCTCAGACCTTGCCTTTCTTGACCAGTATCCCATGTTGTTGACGACATGTTCTTCCTGAATGTTCTCACCTCCCTGGGTGTTGACTGATCTGCTCTCTCTCTCTCTCTCTCTCTCTCTCTCTCTCTCTCTCTCTCTCTCTCTCTCTCTCTCTTTTTCTCTCTCCTGGTTCACTTTCCTACTTTCCAGGACCCTCCTTTGCTGGATCATCATCCATACTTAAACACCTATGTATAGGGTATGACCCTGGGCTCTATCTTGTGCCCCCTTCTCTCCTTGCACTGTCTCCCTTGATAACCTAATCAATTCCATGGATTCAAATGTCATTTCTAGGAAGACCAAACTCCCATATCTATATGTCCAACCCTAGTTTTACACTTGAGCTCTTCTCCTGCATTACCAAATGCCCATTAGACATTTCCAACTGGATATCCTGTAGTCATCTCAAATTCAGGACTCATCCTTTTCTCCAAAACCTTACCCTCTTCCTTATTTCTACTGAGGGCATCGCCATCCTTCCTTTCTTTGTTTTTTGAGGGGGGAAGGCAGGGCAATTGGGGTTAAGTGACTTGCCCAAGGTCACACAGATAGCAAGTGTGTCAAGGGTCTGAGACCAGATTTGAACTCAGGTCCTCCTGACTTCAGGAGCAGTGCTCTACTTACTGCGCCACCTAGCTGCCCCTATTTTTTCTTTCTTTGTTGTGTTTTTTTTTGGTAAAGGTTTTTTGGTTTTTTTTGGCAGGGGGGAAGGCAGGGCAATTGGAGTGAAGTGACTTGCCCAAGGTCACACACCTAGTGTCATGTGTCTGAAGTCACATTTGAACTCAGGTCCTCCTGACTCCCAGGCCAGTGCTCTACTCACTGCACCACCTAGCTGCCCCACCATCCTTCCAATAGCATAGATTTTCAACCTCAGAGTCAACTTCTACTCTTCCCTTTCCCTCACCCACCATATCCAATCAATTAACAAGGCTTATTGATTCTACCATTACAACTTCCTTCATATCTAATCCCTTCTCTCCAATTACACAGCCACAACACTAGATTAAGCCTTCATCATGCTTCAGCTGAACTTTTGCAATAACTTTCTATTTTATTTCTCTGCTTCCAGTGTCTTCCTTCTCCAATCCATCCTCCAAACAGTGGACAAACTGACATTCTTAAAATATAGTTCTGACCATGTCACTCCCCTGCTCAAGAAGATCCAATGGCTCCCAACTGCCTCCAGGATAAAATACAAACATCTCCATTTGCTGTTTAAAGCAACTGACAGTCTAGTTTCACCTGCTTTCCCAATTTTATTGCATGTTACTCCCTTCCCTTACCAGAGAACCATCCCATATTACAAATAATTTTTTAAAGAAAAAAATCAGCATAACATTTTAAAAAGCATGAAAATACATGTACCATACCACATTCATGGACCTCCCATCTCTGCAAAGGGATGGGATGGAGGTATCTTTTCATATCTTTTCTTTTAGATCATGCTTACTCTTTGTAATTTTGCAAACTTCACTTTTGATTTTTTTGTCATCGTTCTTTCGATTTAAGTTGTTGTAGTTATGTGCATTGTTTTCTTGGCTCTGCTTACTTCAGTCTGCATCAGTACATGTAAGTCTTTTTATGCTTCTCTGTATTCATCATATTTGTTATTTCTTACAGCACAATAATATTTCATGACATACACGTACCATAATTTGCTTAGCTCTTTCCCAAATTATGGGCATCTACTTTGTTTCCAGTGTTCTGTACCCATCAAGAATGATGATATAAATATTTTGGTGTATATGAAGACTTTCATTTTATCAATGACTTCCTTATTGTATATATCTTGGAATACAGTGCCATCTCTGGGTCAAATGATATGGGCATTTTAATCACTTTATTTAAATAATTCCAAGGGGCTTTCCCAAATTGTTTTCCTAAATCTTAGCTCTACCAAAAAAGCAATAATGTGCTTATCTTACCACAATTTCTCCAGTACTGACTATTCCCTTCTTTTGTCATCTTTGTCAACTTGCTGGGTATAAAATGAAACCTGAGGGTCGTTTGGATTTGCATTTCTTTTATTAGTGAATTGCAACATTCTTTCAGGGCCATTCATTCATTAATTTAATAAGAATGTATTAGGCACCTATTATGTGCTATAGCTATACACTGTGCTAGATTCTAAGGGTATAAAGACATCTCTGCTCTCAATGAACTTACTTTCCATTGGGAGAAAACAGAAAAGGAAATGCGAAAAACAAAATAAATAAAAAATAATGTCCAAATAGGTGGCACTAGCAGCAGGGAGCAAATCAGAAAATGCTAATGATGTTTAAATAATGAATGCTTTCCTAATGAGAAGGGATAACCAGCACCCTACCCTCATCCCCAATACAAATAAGTTAAAATTTTCTCGTTGGATTTTCAGAGTATACTGCTGAAAGGAAAATTCTTCATTTGGGCTTTCAATCCGATTAACGAGGCAAAACACAGAAGAAAACAGAATTAAAAGAGTTTATTATAAGTGCATCAAGGTGGCAACACGTTGACGGGCTGATCACTGGACATCAGCGATGGCTTCAAGATGGAGCCAGTTTTTACTGCAAATGTTTATAACGAGAGAAAGACAATTCAGATAGTTCAACTTCAGCAAAAGATGTTGGTTCTTCGCATCTCAGTTCCTCCCCATGGTAGCAAAAACTCAACAATTTGCATGCAGGGTTCATGACAGAGCAGCTAATGAAAAGAGCTTCCTCAAGCAGAGCCTTGCCCCTCCCCGCAACACTGATTGACAAGCAGGGCTAGGAACAGTGGGTTGTTGATTGAGTCAACATAACTTTCAATAATGCCCATTGGAAGAAAGACTTTTCTGAGCACTGAAAGACCCTGCATCTGAGCATACTGGCTTATTGAAAATAGACTGACAAACAAAAGGAAGAATCCTTAGTAGTGGATTCAGACTGCAGGGGAGCTAAAGATTCCCCTTTCTGATAGAAATGTTTTGAGAGGTTCCATTGCCTCTCACAGAAAACCATCTCCCATTTTTATGCCTTTGCCGAGGCTGTCCCCCTGCCTGGATTGCACCCCAACCTCACTTCCTCCTCCCAGAATCCCTCATTTCCTTTAAAACTCAGTTCAAGCATAATCTTCTGTGAAACCTTTCCTTTCTCCCCCCTGTTACGTTTTGTATAATACTTATATAATTGTGAGAACTGGCCTGTGATGGCCTAGTCCTTATGATGGGGTGATGGAACCTGGACCCTGAATTGTCCCATACATTTCAGCAACCCAGTCCCTGGCCTTTCACCTGAGGCATCTGGCCCACCCCAGCCTACCTAGATGCTCAATAATCCTGTTTACTGCCCTTTCACTGTGGCTCTCTGACCATTTAACTCCTTTCATTTTCTGCACCTGGGCCACTCCAGGCTATTTACCACCCCTTAATCCCATCCAGATCTTCTCACTGTCTTTTCTTGTATATAAGTACCAATTTTACCCCCATTAAATTGCACAGGTTCACTTAGAATCTAGCTGGCTTCTACTCGTGTCACAAATTGAAAGAAGGCTTGAGTGATTGAATTCTTTCAAGGCAGATCCCCTGTACCCTTGCATTTTAGGGTTTCCAGCATCCCAAACTGCAACACTTAGAATTAATTTGGATTTGCCCCTTCACAGCAGGTTTTACAGAGCATGCAAGATATTCTCTGCCTGGTTCTGATCCAATACCTGGAGGCTTAGGAAGGCTACTTCTAGCCAGGAATGACTCAGGGGCCCATTCTGTAAGGTAACGAAAAAGCCTTATAATTGGTTTCTAAGCCAAGAACTGATGACTCAGGAGGCTTTGCGCGAGAGAGGAGTTCCCATGCAAAAGGACCTATAGACCCCTCCTGCCCTTTGTTTTTTCTTGCTGGCAGCCAGTGGAGAGTCGGATGGGGCTCCCTTACCTCCCTACTCGTTGCTAGAGTCTCTGAATGATGCTTTTTCTTTTGTTTATTTTTTCTTTATCTTAGGCAAATTAGTATTCTGAGAGGGGATGCTCAGGGCATCTTGAGATCCATCAGAGTGGTCTCTTTGGAAACCAAAGATGGCAGCAACTCAGCCTCTAGAGGAGCCAGAACTGCAGCCCAGTGACCTACTTGACCCAGCCTAGCAGGGAACCGAACCTCAGCTGAGACACCTCATTCTACAAGAAGCCAACCCAGCTGAGCAAGGGAGCTACCTGTCCATCAATGATGCTTCGCTGGGAAACAAACTCGGTGGGGACTCCTAGAAGGGAGAAAAGGACTCCTAGCAATGTATTTTAGACTAGTCCTTTTCTTAAAAGGCCCAAGTCTTGATTGGCCCAAGAGGCTAAGGCTCGAGACACGTAACTTCCTGGTGGCCTCAGACTGCATTGTGGTAGTTTGCTAGTCACCCTTGGGCATAAAAAGACCTTCCCACAAGAATTCAAGAGCCCTTCAGAATTGTCAGATTTCCCAAAGGAGTCACTACACCCTGCCCTGTTGATCGGAGAGTTTCCATATAGGGTCAAGGTTAGCTAAGTCTGCCCCCATTAAGTACTACATCCTTGCTGAATATCCTATATGCTATGGCCAAGTAAACCTCCATTTGTTAACTGCTGATTAATTATGAATGTCTCACTTTGCTCCAATGTCAAACCAAAACTCCCAGTTAGAATCCAAATCAGGTTCAGCCCACAATAAACCTGGATAATTTCTTACCACTTCTGCACTCTGGACTTCATCGCTATGCCCCCAGCCATTTACCTTAATCTCCCTCCCACCCTTTTTCATTTTGCTTCTAGGGGCTGCATTCCCCATTAAAATGTAAGCTCCTTATGTCTTTCTTTTGCTGGTACTCGTATTCCCAGATTAGTACAACACTTGGCACATCTGTTGTTTACTCTTTCAGTCCTGTTTCAATTTTTGGCGACCCCGTGGACCTTGCTGTCAATGGGGTTTTCTCGGCAAAGATGTTGGAGTGATTTGTCATTTCCTTCTCCAAGGACAAAGGTTAAGTGACTTGCCCAGGGTCACATAGCCAGTTACTGTCTGAGGCCTCATTGGAACTCGGGTCTTCCTGAGTAAAGGCTTAATAAAATAGTAAAGGCTTAATGAATGTTTGAGGGCAGCGAGGTAACACAGTGGGTAGAGAGCAAGGCCTGGAGTCAGAAAGACTCATCTTCCTGAGTTCAAATTTGGCTTCAGACATTTACTAGTTGTGTGACCCTAGGTAAGTCACTTAACCCTGTTTGCCTCAGTTTCACATCTGTAAAATGTGCTAGAGAAGTAAATGGCAAACCGCTCCAGCACTTTTGTCAAGAAAACCCCAAATGGGGCCCCGAAGAGTCAGACACAACTGAACAACAAATAATCGTTAACTGACTGACCAGTTTTAACCCTGGAAACCTTTTGTACCATAATAGATGAGTACTACACCCTGTTATCTCATCTAGTGAACTGGACAGGGGAGATGCCTTTAATTAGGGAATCCCCTGATCACCCCTGTGCCATTTTGAAGATGTTAATTGCTGCAAGTTTGGTTTAAGCAAGTAGTTTAGCTATCCTTTTGACACGATTTGGGGGTTTGGGGGTTTTCTCCTTCACTCCCTTCTAAAAGCTGCCTTACAACACTGGAAAGTAGCAGAGGCGAGATGAGAGGCTAACTCTTCCATGCAGAGCTTGGCATGCTATTAAATGCTAGAATCACTGAGCTGATTTGGAGAACTGATTGCCTGAGAGGAACAGCTGGCATTTCCTGTTCATACCCTTTATCAGTCAGGAGCTACTATAAGAGCCGGAGCTGGAAGCAAAGATTTCTCTCCTTGGCGCCTGAAAATGATTCCTTGTCCATGGATGATGGGAATCATTAGTTGAGAGCATCAAACCAACTGGACTGTGGTCTATAGCAGCTGCTATTCTGGCTTGTTTGATAGTTATGAAGTGTTATGATAGTTATGAAGGTTGCTTTGGTCCCACATCGCTTGAAATATCCAGCTACAGCAACATGAACAGTGGGGCTCATGGTACAGCTGTCACAAATTCTTCTGTTCATGTGAAACAGACACAGTAGAAAGTACATAGGAGAGCATTGATTAAGTACACAATATACAGGAGCAAATGAGCTCAGTAACTTAGTGTTTGATAAACCCAAAGATCCCAGCTATTGGGGCAAGAACTCACTATTGGACAAAAACTGCTGGGAAAACTAGAACGCAGTCTGGCAGAAACTGAGTATAGATGAACATTCACACCATACACCAAGATAAGCTCAAAGTGGATACATAATTTATGCGTAAAGAAGGATATCATAAGCAAAGTAACGAAGCATGGAAGGAATTACCTGTCAGGCCTATGGATAAGGGAAGAGTTATGACCAAATAGAAAATAGAGAGGTTCACTGGTGGTAAAATGATTAATTTTTATTACATAAAATTTCAAAGATTTTACCCAAACAAAACCAATGCAGTTATTAAAAAACAAAAAAAGCAGGAAACTGGGGGGAAAATCTTTGCAGCAAGTTTTTCTGATAAAGGTTTCATATCTCAAATATATAGGGAACTGAGTCAAATTTATAAGAATAAGAATCATTCCCCAATTAACAAAGAACTGAGGGATGTAAATAGACAGTTTTCAGAAGAAGAAGTCAAAGATATCAACAGTCATATAAAATGTTCTAAATGGCTAATAGAGAAATGCAGATTAAAACAAGTTTGAGATACTACCTCATACTCATCAGACTGGCTAAGAGAAAAGGAAAATAACAAACGCTGGAGGGGATGTGGGAAAATAGGCGTACTAATGCATTATTGGTGAAGCTGTGAACTACTTTAACCATTCTGGAAAGGAACTTAAAACTAGGCCCCAAAGGCTATTAAACTGTGCATACCCTTTCACCCAACAGTACCACTAATAAGCACATACCCCGAAGAGATCAAAGAAAAAGAGAAAGGACCCATATGTACAAAAATATTTGTAGCAGCTTTTTTTTGTGGTGGCTGAACAAGTTATGGTATATTAATATGATGGAATACTATTGTGCTGTAAGAAATGACAAAGAGAAGGTTCAGAAAAACCTAGGAAGACTTACATGAATTGATACAAAGTGAAGTGAGTAGAATCAGGAGAACAATTTACATAGTAATGACAATATTATAGAGACTGTGAAACTGTGAAAGACTTAGTACCTCTGACCAACACAATCATCTGCTATAATTCCAGAGGATTCATGATGAAAAATGCTATCCACTTTCAAATAGAAAACTGATGGACTCAGAGTGCATATTGAAACATTTTTGCTGTTTTTCTTTTCTTTTCAGAACATGGCTAGTGCAGAAATTTGTTTTGCATCATTTCATATCTATCATCTTTTTTTTGTTTTGTTTTTTGGAGGAGGGAGGGCAGGGCAATTGAGATTAAGTGACTTGCCCAAGGTCACACAGCTAGTAAGTATGTCAAATGTCTGAGGCTGGATTTGAATTCAGGTCCTTCCGACTCCAGGGCCAGTGCTCTACTCACTGTGCCACCTAGTAGCCCCATCCTTTTTT
The DNA here is from genome assembly GCF_011100635.1 of Trichosurus vulpecula. NCBI lineage: Eukaryota > Metazoa > Chordata > Mammalia > Diprotodontia > Phalangeridae > Trichosurus > Trichosurus vulpecula. The sequence goes on along the minus strand of NC_050576.1, from coordinate 147,255,483 downwards.
TTTTTTGTATTTCTTGCCTTCTCAATGGGTAAGGGGGAGGTAGAAAAATGGAGAGAATCTGGAACTGAAAATAAAATTGAATGGAAAAAAAAAGTAAGTCCATAGGCCTTGGAGTCAGAAGACTTGGGTTCAAGTCCAGCTCTGAAAATGCTAAGCTGTGTAATTGTGGGCAAGTCACTTAACTTCTCTGACACTCAGTTTCTTCATCTATAAAATGATATAATAACACTTTCACTACCTCAAAGAGTTGCTTTGAGGAAAGCATTTTACAAACCTTAATAAGCTATGGGAATATGAGGCTGCATCCAAGAAGAATAAGGAGGGGAAAATAGACATCATTTCGGAATGAATTTGCAGTACTCAGAAGACAGAGGACCAAAGAAAATAAAACTTTGCCAGCACTCCACTTTGTGCTATGCTTTTAAATGAGGAGGCAAAGTCACAGGTTGTGTTGGTTTTCTGAAGATTTAGCTGGACTGATTACTTATCTTGAAAGCTCAGCAAAACAATTCTGTTCATCTACTTTCCCTCGTTTGGCATTTTCCCATCTAAAAAACCCATCTTTAAAAACCTTAGCCAAGACTTTATGAAATGATGTCATCCTAATATAACATGCTCATTTTGCTCCAGTATCAGATCCAAACTAGGAGGGGATGGGGTTGAGTTAGGCTCAGCCCTCTAGCCACCCTGAACATTTCTCACTACTGCTGCCACCACGCTTCCCTTTTCAGCTTCCTTATATGTGTTGTTTCCCCCATTAGAATGTAAACTTCTAGAGGGTGGGAAGTATCTTTTTTTTTTTTTGGCTTACATTTGTATTCCCGGTATTTAGCACAGTGCCTGGCACATAGAATCTGCATGGTAGAAAAAACTGCCCCAAAGAAATGAGTTATTCTGAAGTTATTTCACTGTGATAATCCACAAGATTCAAGACTCAGGTCTGAGTCTAATCTACATCTCAGCAATAGTCCTTCCTACAACACACGCAACAAGAGCTCATTCAGCTTCTACTTTTGAAAACCTCTAGTGAGGGGGAACCCATTACCTACTGAGGCAGTCCACTCCACCTTCAGATAACTCTAATTGCTCGGAAGAGTTTCCTTATATTAATCCTAAATTTGTCTCTCTAACAACCTCTATTCCTTGCTGACAATTTTGTCTCCTGGGGCTAGGCATGTGCCAAAGCGATTTTCCTCAAGCACAGGTCCAATCATGTCATCCCACTCTTTCCCCCATCAACAAATAACCCAGCCCCTTCCCCCCAGCCTTTCTAGTCTTCTTACGCCTTACTCCTCACCACAAATTCTTTGATCCTGTAACACTGGTCCCCTTGCTGTTCCATGAACAAAAAAAACCCGTCTCTCAGCATTGTGCATTTTCTCTGGATGTTCCCTCTGTTTGGAATGCTCTCCCTCCTCATCTCCACCTTCTGGCTTCCCAGACTTTCTTCAAGTCCTAATTAAAATCCCATCTTCTACAGGAAGCCTTTCCTAACCCCTTTTAATTCTAGCACCTTCTTTTAATTATCTCCTATTTATTCTGTGTGTAGCTTGTTTGTTCATATGTGATCACTTCTTGTCTCCCCCATTCCCTGAGGAAAGGGAGTGTGTACCTTCATGCACCTTCATCCCTTTACACAGTTCCTGGCACATAGTATGGGCTTAATAAATGTTTATTGACTAACTTCCCAATATTTTCTCCCTAACTTGGGAGCTTTGAAACTTGGCTATGATATTCCTGTAAGTTTTCCTCCTGGGATCTCTTTCAGGTGGTGATCGGTGGATTTTTTTCTATTCCTACTTTGCCTTCTTATTCTAGAGCTCCAGGGCAATTTTCCACTAAGAGAATCACTGTACAGCTGAAATACTGTGATGAGGGGGCCAAAGGAAGTGGACTAAGACTAAAGCCATGCGATGAGGTGCCAGAAGATTGGGGCAGGTCTAAAGGTGAGTGAGAAACACCTGCTCAGCCACCCCTGAAGGGGCTTTCCCTTCAGGAGCAATAAAACAAGCTAAAAAGTCTCCATGAGTGTTTTATGTGTCTTATATTTGCTTATGCAGACTTGTGAGTCCTATTCATCGTGTGCAACTGGCCATTCTATCATATACCAGTCTCCTTGCTGGGAATCTTCCTGAATGCAGGAGACAGAGAAAAACTCTATTCTATCCTGCTCCCTCTGTCTGTCTCCTGATCTATACTGTTCTTCCTGTCTGGATGGACAGAAACACTATTCTATCCTACTCCCTCCATTCGCCTGGCTAGGCTTGGCCTGCCTGCAGGGAAAAGAAAAAAACACTATTCTATGAACTCTCCCCACTGGTCTCCCGCTGAGCTGCCTAATACCCCAAGAGGATACCCTGAGATCAAAACCCTAAAGATAACTACCTGAACTCATTCCTCAGTGACTGAACAAACTCTCTCCCAGTCATACACATCCCAGTGATTCTGAACCCCCAGCTGTCATTATTCAAACCCTTGAAATCCATCCCCACTGCTTCTCCTTTACTCCCATCTCCCTCAACTCACCCCCTTCCCCAACCTCCTACTCTAAAGCTACCCATGTCTTCCACTGTGCTCTCTGGAATGCCAGCTTTCATCTTAAACCTTTTCCTTTCCCACTTCTTTTCTCTTCTGGCTCTTACTGAGACCTCATTCATTCCTGGTAACGCAGCCTTCCTGGTCACCCTTTCCTGTGCTGGTTGGACTTTCACTTGTTTCCCTGACTCACTGGTCAAGGTGAGGGAGTTGGAATATTCCTTGGTCCCAATTCCTATTTCCAAACTTGCCCTTGGTGACCATCACTCAGTAACCTCTCATCTTTTCAGGTTCCTTCAATCCATATCTACCATCCGATCAAAATTCTGTAGCTGTTGTATACCGATTTCAAAGATATTCTCCTTCAGAGCAAGGAATAGTTTACTTCTCAGATTTATGGAAAAGAAAAGAATTCAAGACCCAACAAGAGATAGAGAGCATTACAAAATGCAAAATGGATAAATTTTGATTATGTTAAATTGAAATGTTTTTGTACAAAAAAAGCCAATGCAACAAAAATTAGGAGGGAAGCAGAAAATTGGGAGAAAATCTTTACAACTAGTATCTCTGATAAAGGCCTCATTTCTAAAATATACAGGGAACTGAGCCAAATATATAGGAATACAAGCCATTCCCCAATTGAGAAATGGTCAAAGGATATGAACAGGCAGTTTTCAGAGGAAGAAATTAAAGTTATCTATAGGCATATGAAAAAATGCTTTAAATCACTACTGATTAGAGAAATGCAAATCAAAACAACTCTTAGATACCACATGTCTCCTGTCAGATTGGCTAAAATAACAAAACAGGAAAATGATAAATGCTGGAGAGGATGTGGGAAAATTGGAACATTGTTGCATTGCTGGTGGAGTTGTGAGATGATCCAGCCATTTTGGAGAGTAATTTGGAACTATGCCCAAAGGGCCATAGGAATGTTCATACCCTTTGACCCAGCAATACCACTTCTAGGGTTGTATCCCAAAGAAATCACAAAAGCGGGAAAAGGATCCATATGTACAAGGATATTTATAGCGGCTCTTTTTGTGGTAGCCAAGAATTGGAAATCAAAGGGATGCCCATCAATTGGGGAATGGCTGAACAAGCCATAGTATATGAAGGTAATGGAATACTATTGTGCTATAAGAAATGGGGATGATACGGACTTCATAACAACCCGGAAAAACCTACACGACATAATGCTGAGTGAGCGGAGCAGAGCCAGGAGAACACTGTACACAACCACAGATATATGGATTCTGTGAGGACCAACCCTGACAGACTTTGCTCTTCTCAGCAACACAAGGTGCAGGCACAACTCCAAAGGACTCACGACGGAGAATGCTATCTACATCCAGAGAAAGAACTATGAAGTTTGAATGCAGATTGAGGCACACTTCATGCTCGCCTTTTTCTCTTTTCTTTTGTTTTTGTTTTTGGGTTTTTTTTTTGTTTTGGTTCTGTTTCTTCTTTCTCATGACTCATTCCATTGGTCATAATTCTTCTCCGCAACTTGACCAGCGTATAAATTAATTCAATGCGAAGTTATTCGTGGTAGTTATATGAGATTCCATGCCATCTTGGGGAGGGAGGGGGGAAGGAGGGGAGAAAATCTGGAACTCAAAATTATGTAGAACCGCCTGTTGTAAACTAAAAATAAAAATAAATATTAAAAAAAGATATTCTCTTTCCCTCAATGAATTCAGTGCCTGGCTCATAATCTTTATCTCATCCCCATATCCTATCCTCATTCTAGAGGTCTTCAACTTTCATATTAATACTTCTTCAAATACCCTAAACTTCCAGTTCAGCTTCCTCATTTCCCATGACCTGCTCCTCCACCCTACTTCAGCTACACACAGTGATAGTCACACTCTTGGTCTTTCCATCACCCAAAAAAACACCACTACCATGTTCATGAAATTCTCTCATTGTTATCTGTCGTCATTTTACTTCTCCTTTGCTTTGTAGCCCTGATCTTCATCCAGGCTTCCAGTCTTTTAGCCCCTCAGTTCTTTCCCTGACCACACTCCCTTCATGTTACACTCTCCCTCCTTCCCTGTCTTGACCACTTGGTCAACCAGTTCAACTCTACACTGTCCTCTTCTCTCAACTGTCTTGCTCACTCATCCTCTCCAGGATCTTGCCCTTTGAATCCTCAGCCTTGGATTACTCCCACCACCCACTGCCTTCACTCCTACTCATGTGCTGCTGAACAAAGCTGGAAAGAATCATACAACTTACTAACTGGGTCCACTACATATTTATGTTGTTGATATTTCTCCCGGCAACCTTAATTCTTGTTTTTGATTCATCCAGACTGGCATTTCACATGTGGTACTTTGCATATGTTAAATAATTTATAATAAATCTGTATACATACACACACATGTAAATTAAAATTGTTGGAAAAATATCAACAATCTCAAATATACAGACAATACCACCGTGATGGCAGAAAGTGAGGAATTAAGAAGCCTCTTGATGAGGGTGTAAAGAGTGTAAAAGCTGACTTGAAGCTTAATGTTAAAAAAAAAAAAAAAACTAAGATCTTGGCAACTGATCCCATCACTTCCTGGCAAATAGAGGGAAAAAAATGGAAGCAATGTCAGATTTAATATACTTAGGCTCAAAGATCATTGCAGATGGTGACTGAAGCCATGAAGTTAAAAGATGCTCCTTGGAAGGAAAGCTTATGGCAAATCTGGACAGCATACTAAAAAGCAGAAACATCACTTTGCTGACAAAGGTCTGTACGGTCAAAACTATGGTTTTTCCAGTAGTAACATACAGCTACAACAGTTGGATTATAAGGAAAGCTGAGCACCACAGAACCAACGCTTTCAAACTGTGGTACTGGAGAAGACTTTTGAGAGTCCCTTGGACAGCAAGAAGGTCAAATCAGTCAAAGAAATTAATTCAGACTACTTATTAGAAAGACAAATGCTGAGGCTTAAATACTTTGGCCACATGATGAGAAGATAGGACTCATTGGAAAAGACCCTGATGTTGGAAAATATTGAAGGCAAAAGGAGGAGGGAATGGCCAAGGATGAGACAGATAGACGGTGTCATAGAACCAATAAGCATGGACTTGGACAGACTTTGGGACATAGCAGAGGATAGAAGAGCCTGGCGTGCTGTGGTTCGTGGGGTCACAAAGAGCTGGACATGACTGAATGACTGAATAACGACAACATAATTTATATTACAAAATCTCAAATGGCTCCCCATTGTAGCTAGCTAACCCTACTCTTCTAAATCTTTTCATTCCTTTTTAGACCTCTCAAAGCTCCTGGTCCCTTCATCTTCTCAACTGAGAACAGAACCTTGCCTCATATTGCACTGAAAAAATTGAAGTCATTCACTGAGATCTCCCTTTTTCCCTTCCTCCTTATCTCACATAACTCAGAAATTCCTTCTGCCATGATCTCTACCTTCACCCCAGACTCACAGGAAGAGGCAACCCTTCTCCTTGCCAAGGCAAACCCCTCTACATGCATTAGCGATCCATTCCATTTGTCTTCTCCAGCAGACTGTTCCCTTTATAATCCCCACTCTCCCACTTATCTTTAATCTCTCCCTGCCTCCTAGGTGCTTCCCTATTGCCTACAAGAATGCCCATGTCTCCCCCATCCTCAAAAACTCCTCACTTCATCTATCCATCTCTACTAGTTACTGTCCCTTAACTCTCTTCCTTTTCGTAGCTAAACTCCTTGAGAAGGCTATCTACAATCTGATTCTCCCTCCTCTTCTCTCACTTTCTTCTGAACTGTGGTGCTGACCTCATTGTTGTATGCCCATGAAACCTGGACAGTCTACCAGCGCCATGCCAGGAAACTGAATCTCTTCCATTTGAATTGTCTTAGGACAATTCTGAAGATCACCTGGCAGGATAAGGTACCAGACATTGAGGTCCTTACCCAAACTAAACTGCCAAGCATTCAAACTCTGCTTCAGAGAGTGTAAGTCCAATGGGCTGGGCGCTTTGTTTGAATGCAAAACGTAAGGTTGCCAAAGAGACTATTTTATGGAGAACTCACACAGGGTAAGTGTTCACATGGTGGTCAAAAGAAACTATACAAGGACACTATTAAGGTCTCTCTCAAGAACTTTGGAATTGATTGTGTGACATGGGAGACACTGGCACAGGACCGCTCAGCATGGAGTGCCCACATCAGAGAAGGTGTTGTGCTCTGTAAGCAAAGCAGAATTGAAACAGCTCAAAGGAAACACAGGATTCACAAGTTTGGAGTATCCACACCAAATGTTCACATGAACTATTTGTACTCGACCTGTGGTAGAGCATTCTGAGCTCATATTGGCCTGATCAGCCACAGTCAGACATATCGCTTGACTCAAGCACAGTGATATCATTTTGGTCCTCTTTGAGAACAAAGGACAACAATTAATCTGAACCCTTTGCAGTCTGGCTTCTAACATCATCATTCTATTGAAATTGCTCTCTCTGAAGTTACAAATGAGCTCTTAGTGGCTATATCTAAGGGCCTTTTCTCAATCGTATTACCTGATCTTTCCATAACCTCTGACAGTGTCAAGCAGTTTCTCCTTGATACCCTTTTCTGTCTATGTTTCTGAGACACTACTGTCTCCTGGTTCTCTTCTTACCTATTCTGATCACTCCGTTGCTGGAGACAGTTCTCACCCATCACCAGTAGGTATCCTCAAGGGCTCTCTCCTAGTCCCTTTTCTCTTCTTCTGTACTCTGTCTCCTGGTGATCTTATCGCTACCATTTGGAATACAGTCCTCCTCAATTTCCTCATAAGTGATCTTTCTACTTCACAGTATAGCACTTGCAGAGGCAGAGAGGTAGCGCAGTGGATAGAGTGCTAGGCTTGGAGTCAGACAGATCCAACGTCAAATATGCCCTCGGATGTGCATGTGACCTCATGCCTTTCTGCCTCTGTTTCTTCATCTGCAAAATGGGGATAATAATAGCACCTACTTTGGCCAGATTGTTATGAGACACAACAAGTGTAGTGTTTGGCATATAGTGGGGTTGTGTAGATGCTAGCTATTGTCATTGTTATTACTTTGGGGTCTGAAATGGTAAGAGTATAAATGTCATCCACAAGAATATAAAAGCTCATTTATCACTGATATCACTGAAAATGAAACTACAGGCAAAGCTTGGAGACATATCACAGGTTTTGTTCCAGACCACCACAATGAAGAAGGAAATATCACAACAAAGCAAGTTACACAAATTTTTTGGTTTCCCAATGAATATCAAAGTTATGTTTATACTACAATATAGTCTTTTAAGTGTGCAATAGTATTATGCCTAAAAAAAACTATATAACATATATTTTCATATACACACACACATATATACATATGTATATATATATACACCTCATTTATATACTTTTTATTGCTAAAAAAAAATGCTAACCATCCTCTGAGCCTTCAGCAAGTCATAACCTTTTTGCTGGTGGAGGATCTTGCCTTGATGATGATGGCTGTTGACTGACCTGGGCGATGTTAACTGAAGGCTGGGTTGGCTGTGGCAATTTCTTAAAATAAGACAATAATGAAGTTTGCCAAATCAATTGACTCTTCCTCCCATTTGAACACTTAGAGGCCACTGTAGGGTCATTAATTGGCCTAATTTCAATATTCTTGTGTCTCGGGGAATAGGGAGGTCTGAGAAAGAGAGAAATAAGGCAACGGTGGTTGATGGAACAGTCAGAACACACATGATATTTATTAAGTTCACTCTTTTATATGGGCACGGTTCATGGCGCCCTAAAGCAATTATAATAGTAATATCAAAGATCACTGATCACAGATCACCATAATAGATACAATAATAATGAAAAAGTCTGAAATAATATGAAAATTACCAAAATGTGACATAAAGACATGACGTGAAACATGCTGTTGGAAACATGGCACAGATAGATTTGCTTGACGCAGAGTTGCCATAAACCTTCAATTTGTTAAAAAAAAAAAAAAAGCAATGCCTGTGAAGTGCAATAAAGTGAAGCACAATAAAATGAGGTATGCCTGTAGATGGAAACCCTCTGATTGGATGGTGGAGTCATGAACTTCAAATCTTCCATTTAAGGAGGAAGCTCAACTCAGATATCTCCTCATTTCTCCCCTGGTTGTCCTACCCTGGGACTCCTCTGACTGCCTCACTTTGTCCCAAATTGAGTACCTTCCCCCATTCTTTTTCAGGTTCCTTTTGGCTGGTTTCTTCCTCTGTTAGACTGTAAGTTCATTGGGGGAGGGCACCAAGAATTTATATCCCAACACTGAGCATAATTCCTCACACATAGTAGGTGCTTAATAAATATTTGACTAATGATAGAAACTTATTAAACCAATACATTTTACATGTGTTCATTGTCCTCCATTCAGTGTCATCCATTAGTTCTCTTGGGACTATGTAGCTCACTTGAGTTTCAAGTTCCACCTATTCCACAAAGACCTTCCTGATCTCCCCAGTTGCTAGTGCCTTCCTCCCTGAGTATCTTCCATCTGCTCTGTATATACTTTGCATTTGCCTAATCATTTACATGTTATCCCATATACTAATAACTTGAGTTAAGTGATTGTGTTTTTGCTTTTCTTTGCTCAGCGGCTTCTCAGGTATCTCCAGGACTTAACACAGCACCTGGAACACAGTACAAGATAATTGCTTGTTGACTCTCATTCAAGCAGCTTACATTGCTTCTTGCTTTTACATAAAGTGATACTATTAACAATCTTTTAAAATAAATATTTTATTAATACTTTTTTGTTTCTTACACCACGGTTACTTCCCATTAAGTGCCACTGCCAGACCTCACCCCAAGAACCTTACCCTGTAAGAAAGTAAAAAAAAAATAGTTGTCAAACAAACCATCAGTTTTGGTGCATTCAAAATTCCCAAGAAATGAAGCTGAACCTAGCACAAGATGTGTAACAAATCGGATTAAAAAAAAAACTTTAAAAGGAAATAAAAGAGAATCTGTCTTCAGTAATGACAGAATATAACAAAAGTCAACAACATGAAGAAAAAAGTAGAATATTCGAATAAGGGAAAGGGATCAAAGGGAAATGAAATTCTCAGGCAGGAAAGCAAATAAGCAACATTGGCAGAACATGCAACCAAGAAAAAGAAAAGAAAGGAAAGAAGAAAGAAAGAATAAAAAGAAGGAAGGAAGGAAGGGAGGGAGGAAGGGAAGGAGGAAGGGTAGGAGGAAGGGAAGGAGGAACGGAGGAAAGAAGGAAAATAACTAGATTTTTTTAAAGGCTTGAAAAGACTTTAAAATCAAAAGTGACAAAAGTAAAAGATAGCTTAAAGACAAAAATTAAGTCATTAGATCAGGCCCACACAACCTGCAGCCTGCAAACACTTGCAGCTTGCCAAAGGATTTCGGCTGCCCACGAAAAATGTAGAGGAAAACATTCTTTGTGTGTAGAGGAAATCCTTTGGCGTGCAGAGGGGCCACAGGTTGTGCAGACCTGCATTAGATTATCAACCCCATCTCCCAAAAAAAGTGAAAAAAGAAACAGCCTAAACTTTTTTTTTCTGGAAATTGCTTGAGAAAATTTCCCAGAAATAAGAAGATCAAGGGAAAGACTAAAGATCAATAGAATTAGCCAGATATTCCCAGAGAGAAACTTCAGATTAAATTTATCCAGACGCATCATTGTCAGACTCCAAAATTTTATCAATAAAGGATTTTTACAAACAACTATGATGAAAAACATTTCTTATAAAGGAAGTAAAATTTAAATCACACAGTCTTATTCACCCATCCTTTGAAAACACAGAAAAAGATGCAATGATTTCTAGAAATTGAAGGGTTATGAAAATAAATTGACTAAAATGTCCATACCCTGGACCCAGAGATTACCACTGCTAGGCATATACCCCAAGGAGGCCATTGATCAAAACAAAGCCTCCATAAACACCAAAAATTTAAAGCCACATTTTTTTCACATTAGCAGAAAACTGGAAACAAAGTAAGTCCTCATTGTTTGGAGAATGGCTAAACAATTTATTGTCCATGAATATAATAAGATATTACTATACTGTAAGAAAGAACATTCATGATAAATGCAGATCATGGAAAGATTTAGATGAACTGATGCCAAGTGAAGTAAGCAAAGCCAAAAAAATAACATACAAAATGACTCCAACAACATAAACAGAAAGAACAATCATCACAAACCAACTGAAAATGAATATTGAAAAATTACAAAGAACAAACCTGGCCCCAAAGAAGAGGTTTGAGAAGGCACCTCCCTCCATTCCTTTGCAGAAGTAGGAGGTTCACAGGTACGGAATACTGCAAGTTTATCATTTTTTAACGTATTGATAGGTTTTGCTGGTTTTCTTTCTTCTTTTTCTTTTTAAAAATAATTCTTTGTCATAAGAAATGTTTATCTGGGATGTAGGAAGGGAAAGGAATACAGGGGAAATTTTTGTTAACATAAAAACAAAAGATATCAATAAAATTTATTTTTAAAAAAGGAAAAGAAAAGAAATTAGATATTACTCCAGAGTCTCCACCCAGTTGAAAAGGAATAATGTATGAACTTCCTAGCTGTTTGATCCTAGGTAAATCCCTCAACCTCTCTGAGCCTGAGTTGAGCTATAAAATGAAGGAGATGGACAAAATGAGTGTTGTTAAAAACTCAAATAGAAACAGGAGCCACTAATCCTTATATAAGAGTCCCTGCAGATCACACACTGACATAGTTTTTAAAAAGTAATATTATCTATGTTTTATTATATTTTTCCATTACATTTTAATCTGATTGGAATAGCACACTGGATTGCTGTGGGCTGCATGCCTCTCTTCGGCCCCATGTTTAACACTTATGTCCTAAATGACCTCTAAGGAATCTTTCAGCACTAGATCTATAATCCTATAATGAAAAAAAGAGTTGTCTTTTTTAAATTCCATATTTCCAAGCATTTCTACAGGAAACACAAAGACCAAAGTAAAGTAAAATAAACTTAGTGTGATGGAATACTACTGTGCTGTAAGAAATGATGAGCAGGTTGACTTTATAAAAACATGGAAAGACTTGCATGAAATAATGAAGAGTGAAATGAGCAGAAACAAGAGAACGTTGTATACAGTAACAGCAATATTGTTTGAAAAATAACTGTGAATGACTAAGCCATGCTGAATATTAAAAATACTCAAGTCAACCTCAAAGGACCTTTGAAGGAGGATGCTATCCACCTACAGAGAAAGAACTGACAAATAGACGTATATATAGCATGGTCTTACATGTGTGTGAAAAGACGATCTTCTCTAGTGAGGGGTGGGGAGGAAGGGAGGAAGATAGTTCAGAATGTAAAATGTAAAAAAAAAAAAAATTAAATTAAATTTAAAAAAATTTGGCTAAGGCCTTTGATAGATAATGAAATCAATCAAGAAACATAGCTCCAGGTACATCCTTGAAGAGATCAGATCATTTGATCAGAAAAATCAACAATGATCTTATAATACCATGCCATCTTTGAAAAGAGAGGGATAGAGGAAGAGAGGGAGAAGGGGGCAAGAGGGGGAGAGAGAGAGAGAGAGAGAGAAGGGGAGGGAGAGAGGGAGGGGGAGAGAGAGAAAGAGAGAGAAAGAGAGAGAGAGAGAGAGAGAGAGAGAGGCTTTTATGGCCTGAAATTGTTCCAAAAGGTGAGGGTGGGAAGCAGGACTGAGTAGGGAATTCATTATGCTATTGAGATGGGCAAAAATCCAGAAGAATTATTATCGTCTGTGGTGGTTTCAAGGGATGGAAGGAGACAGACTGGAGTGGAAGGGGATTACTAGATAGCAAAAACAGTCATGGGCTGGAGAAAAATGCAATTGTTTACTAGGAGAAGGAGATTAGACAAGGTGAAAAGGGCATCGGAACAAGTGTTGGTATGGTTCCCCCATTGGAAGAATTATAAGAGACCAAGAAGGCAACAGGGCTCAATTAATGAATGTCTTACAGCAAGGTTATTTTGTTTGATAACTAAAGGTCACAAATGGACTTTGTAAATGTACGAAAGATTAATAAATGAACAAATGGCAAACAAAAAATAGATAATAAATTCATCAACCAGTCACACTGTTGCTACAGGACTCATTGTTTCAAGGATAGAATAAACATTTCTTCCACTATTATCTTCATATACTAGGGATCACTCTTTGAGGATGCAGTCGTGTGTGTGTGTGTATTGCTCTTTAGATGGAGTAAGAAGGATGAACGATGTTTCTGCGTGTGGGTGATATTACGCTCATTACATCACAAGTCTGGGAAAACTCCAAAGACTCTTAAGTCAGAACCAAGGTCAAGCCAAAGAGTTTGGCCCAATTCAACAAGAATTTGTTAGACTCAAGCACTAACTTTGTGAAGTGTCTTCTGACCACTACCACCGCCCTACCCTCCATCTGCTACTGCCTCTCTCCTCTACCTCAAATTATTTTGTAATTAAAATCATAGATTTAGAGGTAGAAGGGACCACCTCATTTTACAGAGGAGGAGACTAAGGCTCCAAGGGTAAATTAAGTGACTTCCTCAGGATCACATGGCTAGTGAATGGGTGAGGCTGAACTCAGGTCTTCCGGATTCCAAGTCCAACATTTTGTTTACAATACCATGCTGCCTTCTGTATGTGTTTGTGTTGTTTCCCCGATAGAATAGAATATAATCTTCTTGAGGGCAGGGACATTTCATTCTTGTTTTGGTATCCTTACCACCTACCCCCGGTAATAAATGCTTGTGAATTGACTGATTATTGGCTAGGAGGTAGCACTTTTTCCCAGCCTTGAAAAAAGTTAGGTGTTCCAAGAGATGGAGATGTGGAAGAGCATTCCAGGCAAGTGAACAGACATAAGAGGTGCAATGGTAGTCATATTCAAGGAATAGCCTGTAAGATGGTTTGGAATTTGAGGAGTATGAGAAAGAAAAATGTGTAGTTAACCTAGAACAACAGGCTACAGCCAGAAAGTGCTTTAAGTAGCTAACAAGGAGTATGTATTTCAGTTTTGTATCAATAGGGAGTCACTGACTGGCATTTGGCAGAGGAGTGACATGGTTAGAGCTCTGTTTTAGGACTATCAGTTTTGGCAGCTGTATGAGGAATGGACTGGACAAGGCAGAGGCTGTAGGCAGAAAGACCAGGTAGGAGACTACTGCAGTACTCCAGGTGAGAGATGAAGACAGCTGACCCGAGGTGGTGAGCCTATCAGTGGGGAGAAGGGAACAAATGCACGAGATTTTAAGGCAGTAGAACCCACATCTACAGTTATCCCTTCCACGTCACAGGTGTTAGAGGCTTAGTGCCCCCACGATGCAGAAAATCCAGGTAAAATCTTTTGGCCCTCCCTTCATACCAGAGAAGTCTGAATGTTTTTCTTTTTCTTTTATGCGGTGTTCAGTACCTTATTGTAAAATTTGGGTCAAGTATCTGGTCATCTGTCTTCCACTGGCCTTCATGTCCCCTGCAGCTTCCACAAAATTCCCAAAATATTCCCATTTAAGTTCTTACACTGAGCCACAACACATGGAAATCATTATGAGGAAAGTTGCGATGTGGAAGAGATAACTGTATCTGGATATGGGAGATGCATGAGAGTGAAGATTTGAGGTGGCTCTGAGGTATGGAAGACTAGAAGGTAGATAGCGCCCTGGAAAGGAACGGAGCAGTCAGAGGAGGGGTGGGTTTAAGGGGACATAGAATGAGCTTTGTTCTCATTCTTTCAACAAACAGCAGGCACCTACTATGGGTCAGGCCCTATGCAAGGTGCTGGGCATGCAAAGACAAAAAGAAAGTCCCCGAGCTGAAGAAGCCTGCCTTCCACTGGGAAAAACAACATGTACACAAAAAATCCAAAATTCATGAAAGTAATTTCCAGCAGGAGGGCAAGAGTGACAGGGGGAATCTTCCATAGAAGACATCATGCAAGGCGAGCTTTTAACGAAACTGGATATTTTACGAGATGGAGGTAAGAGGGACTACCTGTAAAAGGTACAGAAACAGAATAATAACAATGATAGTTAACATTGATATGGCACTTTAAAGTTAGCAAAGTGCTCTATTCTATTTTCTCATTTGATCCTCCCCACAGTTCTAAGGGCGATGCCTTATTCCCATTATACAGACGAGGAAACTGAAGATGAGAGAGGTTAAGTGGTTTGTCCAGGGTAATATAGCTAATAAGCATCTGAGGTAGGATTTGAACTCAGTTCTTCCTGCTCAGGTCCTGTGCTCTATCCAGCATTTAGGTGCCTTAAGGGATAGAATGTTGTTGACAGAAAACATCAAGTGGGCAAATTTGTTTAGAATGCCAAGTATGTGAAGAGAATAAGCCTGAAGAGGTAAACTAGAGTCAAATTGTGAAGGGCTTAAAAGCCAAACAAAAGAATTCATATTTTATCCTGAAGACTTTGTCTTCAAGAGGGCTACTTGAGCTTCTTCTCTTTTTGGGAGGCAATAGGGGTTAAGTGACTTGTCCAGGGTCATACAGCTAGTAAGCGTCTGAGGTCACATTTGAACTCAGGTCTTCCTGACTTGAGAGAGCCAGTGCTATATCCATTGGACCACCTAGCTGCCCCTTACTTGAGCTTCTTGAACATGGTAGTGACATAGCCAGACTTGTGCTTTAGGATAACTAATGTGGCACCTGTGCGGAGGGTGGAATGGAAAGGGAAAAAGTCCGGAGGCTGGAAGAATAATAAAAGACATTATGATGATGTAAATGAGAGGTGAAGAGGGTCTAAGTTAGCATTGCGAATAGAAGATACTTTCTGTGAAGGTAGAATCCACAAGACTTGGCAACTGATAGGTTTTGACATTTTTTGGACCTGTTGAGCATTAGATGTTTATGGAACATTCAAGTGGAAATGTCTAGCAGGCCTAACTATCCACACATGAAAAACTAAGTGGATAAAGAATTCCTCTATAATATGCTATTGGATGGATAACCTATAGAGCTCATCTGTCAGTACATATTACAGGTCAAGGTATATGTGTGTGTGTTCATATATATCTTATATATGTGTATATATGTATAAGTATATATACATATAGACATATATATAATGTGTGTGTCTGTGTGTGTGTGTGTGTGTGTGTGTGTGTGTGTGTGTGTGTGTGTATACACACACAATCTTCTACAGATAGTTATTGAGTTTGGTCCAGAATTTTTGAACATGGGGAGAGAAGCCTGGATTGCCTTTGAGGAACTATACTACATATACAAAAATATACATATACATATGTATACACACATACATAGTATATATACACATAAATGTTCTTGTTGTTCAGTTGTGTCCAACTCTTCATGACACCATTTGGGGTTTTCTTGGCAAAGACACTCAAATGGTTTGCCATTTCCTCCCACAGTTCATTTTGCAGATGAGGAAACTGAGGCAAACAGGGTTAGGTAACTTTTGTCCAAGAGCATATAGCTAATAAGTGTCTGAGGCCAGATTTGAACTCAGGTCTTCCTGACTCCAGGCCCAGAACTCTATGCACTGAGCCTCCTACACACATATATAGATACATGTATATATACATATATATCATTTTGCAAACACATAGAATTAGTGGAGTGAAATATTATGGCCCATAGAAAGAACTCTGAGCTCCTAATCAGGAAACTAGAGTTTGTATTATAGCTTAACTACTAATTAGCCACATGGCCTTGAAAAAGACATTTCAATCCTCTGCCAATTTTTCAGTTTTTCTAGATGTGGCTCATGAGCCTTATTCTCTCTGTCTCACACTACCATTCTGAGAATGAAGTGAGAAAAGACCTTTGGTCACTGTTTAGTAAATGTTTGTTGAGTTGACTAAAGTGACTTCTATCTTTGCGGCTATGAAAAGTTTGAGAAAATGAGATCTAACAGTACAAATCTAACAGCACAAAATGTTTAATTTTAGTTGTTATGAATTTCTTTCTGACAAAAGTTTGGAAACAAGACTGTGTCCTATATTTTTAAAAGATAATTTTACCTGGTTTAGCTATGTTATTAACACAGGCAAAATTAGAAATAGTTTTTCCCTGTCTTTCCAGTTGTCACAAATTTGTTTCAAAAATATAAAGAACTAGGATCCAAATGCAGAGATCATTTCATTCAATTATATCCAGCCTGAAACTTTCTTCAATGTTTCTAATGGGTTTTAATAGACACAGCTCTAGGAATGAAGCATTGCCCTCTCAAATTTCATGAGCCATTTTTCTCCTCCAAGCCTATTGAAAAATGTCTCAATAAAGTAAATGCTACTCTGCTCTCAATTTTATCAGTCCATCAACTGATATATCAAGAGGAATCCAGCACATGTTATGCTATGTGCTGTGAGTGATACAAAAAGCATAAAAACTACCTTTGACTTCAAGAAACTTCAAATCTCACTGGCAGCTAAGTCTTTTACAAAAGAAGTCATTGAAAAATAAGTAAGCCCTAAACTGAAAACAATAAATGTAAGTGTAATCATAGTTCAGAAAAGGGAGTTCGTTGTGGGTTGGAGGAGTCTAGCCTCATGTAGGAGGTGTATTTGACCTGAGCTTTGAAGGATGGATAGGATTTGGCTAGGGCATCATGCACATTGAAGGCAAACACCACAAACAGACTTAAGAGGTGGGAATAAGGATACTGTACAGTGGACAATGTTGAGAATAGCCTGATGGAAGCATGGGAAGCATATTGGAGAGAAGCTGGAGATACTGTGGATTCCTTTCCTTTCTTTGAATTTCTCACCTAAAGGAACTACTATGGGCCTTCCCTGACTTTTCCACCATACCCCAGGAAACCCATCCCTGGGAAACCTCTTCATCCTACATGACCCAATCAGCTTTGGTTCTTCTGCTTCATCACTACCATCTGCCCCTCTGATTGGAGGGTGGAGTCAAGAACTCTGAAACCTTCATTTAAGAAGGAGGCTCAGGACAGAGAGCTCATTTTCCACCCCGCTGAACTACTTTGAGATCTCTCTGACTTCTCCACTATGCCCTCGGATTAGGGTACATTTCCTTACTCCCTTTCAGCTTCCTTTTGTGTGTTGTTTTCCCCCATTAGACTGTAAGTTCCTTGAGGGCAAGAACTGTTTTGCAATAGGTTTGGTTTTTTTTTAATTTTTATCCACAGTACCTAACATAGTGCCTGGCACATAGTAGGTGCTTAATAAATGTTTACTGACTGACTGAATCCCTAGTACTTGACACAGGCCTGTTGCCTAATAAGCGCTTTTATAAGGGTTTGATGACTGGCTCACTTGTAGGTCAGGGTCCACAACAGGGGAGCCTTGAAAGCCAGAGAGAGGAATCTAGATTTGATGTTGTAGGAAGCAATTACAAGTTTGTGAACAAAGGAGTGAAAAAAGTGAAAGCAGTGTTTTAGGACAATTAATTTGGCAATGTGTGGAAGACAGATTGGAAAGAGTGAAAGGAAAGTCAGTGAACTCATTTCGAAACTAGTCAGGCACGAGGTGATGGGGCCTGGATCTGGGTGGTAGCAGTAGGAAGAGGGAAGAAGGGATGAATCTAAGTAACATTTAAAAGGAAGAAACAATAGGACTTGTTGAACAATAGGCTATAAGGAATAAAGGAGAATGAAGGGTCAAATGGAACTCTCTCTTAACTAATACTTTTGTACTACTTTAATATGATAATCAATATGCATAATAGTGACTCTTAAGCACCACATGGTCCAGAAGTGAATTAAGGATGCTTTTTGACAAGGATATTATACCAAGGAGTGATAAATTCTGCTTAGGATAATAATAATAGTAATCATTATCATAAGAGTTAAGTAATCCTTTGAGGTTTGAAAAGCTATTTACATATATAATTTCATCTAACTGACAACAGAGAACAAAAAAGACTAAGAAACTGGGATTTACAGCTTAACCAGAGGCAGTGTGGCATATTGGATAGAAGGCCAGACTTGAAGTCCCAGTGGCCTTCTCATGATGACAACACCTTCACCCCTGTAGCCTCCTCCTCCAATTGGTAAATTCCTCCCATTTGAAAGAACACCCAGCCAGACATGCCAACTTCAAGTGTGGATCGTCCCATTGCCCTCTAGACTATTTCTCCACCTTGTCTCGATAAGTGAAGCTTCCCTACCCCAAATACTACCCCCATCTGCTTTTCAACTCCCTTTTATTTACTGTCTTCCCCCCATTAGAAAGTAAGCTCCCTGTGGGCAGGGGCTGTTTTTCTTTATGTTTATAAAATGGAGATAGTAACAGCACCTACCTCCCACAGATGTTATAAGGATCATATAATATTTGTAAAGCACTTAGTACAGTGCCTGGCACATACTAACCACCTAAGACATGCTTTATATATCTTGAAAATCATAAAGATCTGAGTTCAAGAACCATCTCTGACATATGCTGCCTATGTGACCAGGGCAACTTCTCTGTACTCCAGGCAACTCTCTAGGACTACGAATTGCAGAATAGGTGCTTTCTGCATTGGTGGAGAGACTTTCCAGTAGCAATGAAATCACAGACCCAGTTCAAAAAACTCCCAATAGATTAACACAAGAGACAGCTGATGTACTCTATACTGACAAAACATGGCAACACAGTAAGGCATCATTAATGTGCTCCCACTAATTCAGAATTTTTAAAAACCACAACAGGGGTTAGGCTAAAGATTATTTTTTCACAATGAAGGAAGGGTTTGCAAAGCAACTGAATAGTATGAATAAAATTACATGAAGGATTTGAAATATGTAAACTCTTTAAGAGAATTATTCAGATAAAACGTGGAGAAATTTACAAATTGTTTAGAGGACCAGATAGAGAGATGAGAATAGGACAGGATAGAATAAAACTGATAAATACACAGAGAGGACCTGTTTGAAGGCAGAGCAAATCACAGAGGCAGGGTATTATGGTCTATTCATTCATTTGTATGTGACCTTTTTTTGAGTTTTGAAGTTTATAAATGAAAATCATAAATCAAGTAACTTTAGGGGCACCATGGGAAGCTTATATAAGCACTCCTGGGTTCATATCTGACAAAACAGTGGATTTCCCGAGTTGTCCTGAAGCTTAGCACAGTGCCTGGCACTAGAAGGCACTTAATAAATATTTATTGACTTTATATCATAAGGTGAAGATAAGTCACTGACCGCCTCCCACCCCCTTCCCCAGGATGACTTGAGGCATGAAAGTCTAACAAGCCAGCAGAAAGGGATTATGAATCTTGGAGAAGAGGCAGGAGAGTAAGCTTATCACTAGAGTCATAAGAAACTGGGGAAAGAAGAGATAGAAAGCTCCCAGCTGAGATAGCTACCCCTACATCGGTTTTGCTGAGAACTTGATGATGGGAAGAGACCTGCAGCTTTGCTGATTGACTAGAGAAAAGCTAGAAGCAGATGCTGGAAGCTCATTGGCTGAGAGCTCAATCCGGCATCTGTGTAAAAAGCTATAGGACTATGCTCTCTAGCGCCATCTACAGGTTGAAAAAAAGGGGAAAGGAAACACTGTGGGAGTTACCTTGTCAGGTGTGGACCCCTCTGGTTTGAAAGAAATGAGAGGAAAAAGACAGAATTTGCATCTGTTTTATTGTCATCTTTGAATTAATGACTGGATAAAAAGAACTACTTCCCAAAAGAATGGATAAAACTGGGCTTTTGCAATAACAAATCTGAATTTTATATAGCATTTCAAGATTTATAGAATTTTTTCTTAAAAACATCCGTGGAAGGTAGGTAGTACTGGTATTCCCATTTTACAGATGAGTAGATGAGGAGTCTGAGGTTCAGAAACATTAAATAACCTGTCTGGGATAAAAAGAGCTATGATTTTTAAGTCAAGTCTCTTAATTTCAAGTCCCAAGCTTTTACTGCAATACCATGTGACCTCCCATGTGTCCAGTCCTTCTTAAAAAGAGATGCTTTCCTTCTTATTCAAGACTACTTCAGCAACCTAAGTTCTCGACAGAATTTTTCTGCATTAGTCATTGGATTAAACGATCAATCAAACATTTATAAAGTCCTACTATGTGCCAGGCACAATGAACACACAGAAGTGAAACATTCTGTCTGTGGAATGTTATCATAGCAATTTAGATTTGAAGATCTTTCCCACCCCTTGATGGGCCATGTGACCTGCTTGGATCACAGGAAGCCTGGGTCACATGTGGTGGGAGGAGCTTCCTGACAGGAAAAGGAAGTTATGTCACAGGAAATGCCGTGAGAAAGAGAGCACTCATGGCTGCTCATGGCCGCCATCATGATTGTTAGAGCTGAATGGGCTGACTCAGCTGGGAGTTTATGTTTGGGAAGAACCCAGCAGGGGGTCAGAGAGGTTTTGGGGTGGCCAGGCTCCATGTGGTGATATCATGCGTGGGATGCTTTACTGCTCTGATAGACTGGATAAATGACAATGTGGGATCTGGTTCTCTGCTGTCTGAATCAATGGTTTCCTTCTTCTGCCTTCTCTGTGGAGAGTCTCGTACACTTTGTGATACAGAACCACACGGGCATGTTGACAATCATCATCCACATTGTTACTGTTGCCTTACTGTTACAAATGTATACATGCATGCACATACGTGTGTTGGTGTGTACACATATGCGTATATACACATATTAAAAGTGCGTGTATGTATGTATATACATAATAAATACAGGGTAATGGGGTGGGAAGTACCGCCAGCCGCAGGGAATAGGAAAGGCATAAAAGGGATGGTCCTTGGGCTAAGCCTTGAAGAAAACTAAGGATTTTAAGAGGCGGAGGTAAAGAGGGAATGCATTCCAGCTGTGAGAAGCAGCCTCTGCACAGGCAGAAATAGGGAGCAGTGTTATATGCGAGAAATAGCAAGGAGGTAAGTTTGGCTGAACCGTAGAGTACGTGAAGGGGAATGATAGCTAGAAATACGGCTAAATTGGTACATGGAGCCGGGTTGGAAAGGCTTTTAAATGTCAAACAGAGGATAACTTGTATTGGACTTTGGAGGTGTTGTTTGTCCTTTGTTTCTGAAGAGGACCAATGGCATCACAGGGTAATGTCTTGACTTGCTCATGAATTGGAGTGAAATGAGGCAGAGTTGCACAAAGTCATCAGCCCCTCTCTGTCTTCCGGTTACTGACGTCCAGTGGCAGGACCACTGGCGATGGCCCCGATGCAGCGGACGACCTTGACATCTTCAATGTCCGACCAAGCTCTGAGCACTCCGCAGAACCTGTTTCAGCCACTTTCATGGCCGTTAAAATACAATGTTCTTATCCACCCATTCTATGTGGAGGAAGTCTTTACATGCTTGGCGTACACACCCCGCAACTCGCTGACAGGTCTGAAGCCTGTTGGTTACCCTTAACCTGGCTGCTTTTACTGGGGAGTGGCAGTGTGTTAGAGCTTCTTGGAGCCACTGGTGAGAATCGGGTGAAAGGTGGAGACCAAAGGTAGATAAGCAGCACAGAAAAGGGCTCTGCAAGCCCTCGCACCAGAGAGACTAGTCCTCTCTGATCATTTCACACACCCTTTAGAGATACTGAGTGAGGGAATGACAAAGTCAGACATCTGCTTTTTACACCATTTATTTTAGCAGTGGAGAGAGGACAGACAATTTATCAAGCTTTTAAGAGACTGGATAAAGACACAAGGGAGACTAACTATGAGGTTATTGTAACGGTACAGGGAAGAGGTTACTATAAAGACTTGAACAAAGGAGGTGGCCAGGTACATCAGAAGGAACCAAATGAGATGGGGGAGATTATGGAGTTAACACCAACAAGACACGTCATTTGGACACATAAGGTAAGGAAGAGTAAGGAGTTGAGGACAGTGCCAAAGTTGCAACCCTGGGTGATTAGAAAGACAGTTGTACCTTCAAAAAAAAAGGTAAGTTCTGAAGGGCTAGGGTTTTTTTTTTGGGGGGGGGGTAGGGTGGGGACAGAGTTTTGTTTTGGAAATGTTGAATCTGAGAAGTCTACAAGACAGTAGTTAGCGATAGGAGACTGGAGCTCGAGACAGAGACTAAAGGTGGTCATACAGATGTGAGTCATCTACATAGAAACGATAAAATCACTGAGAGAGTGTCTAGTACAGCAAGAAAAGAGCCCAGGACAAAGTCTTGGGGGACAGCCACAGTTAGGGTACATGGGAGAAATGATCGTCCAGCAAAGGAGACCACTTTGATTCATCAATATTCTTTTGAAAGGCTTTACAATCTCAAATGGTGTTTTTGGGTGCCTAGGTGGCACAGTGAATAGAGCACCAAGCCTGGAGTTAGGAAGAACCAAGTTTAAATGTGTCCCCAGACACTTACAAGCTGCGTGACCCTGGGCAAGTCACTTCACCCTGTTTGCCTCAGTTTCTTCAACTGTAAAATGAGCTGGAGAAGTAAAGGGCAAACCACAACAGTGTCTCTGCCAAGAAAACTGCAAATGGGGTCACAAAGAGTCAGACACGACTGAAATGACTGAACAACAAAATAGGATATGCTCAAAAGTAACAAAATCACTCTGTGGAATTGCTTCATGATGTAGGTGGGCATTCCCTCCTAATCAGCCCAAAGTAAAACGTCAGGAGGACTTTAAGATTGGCAACTTGTTATTCTTTTTCAAAATTTTAATGACTTTTACCTCTAAATCTTTGTTTGGCCTTCAAAGTAGTGTAATAAAGTGGAAAGCATGCTAGGCCTGGAGTTAAGAGACCTGAGTTTGGATTCCAGCTATGACACACTAACTTTGAGATCATTTCCTCTCCTGATCCTCAGTTTCTTTATCCATAAAATAGAGATAATGAGCCCTGACTTAATCTCATGCTGTGAGGAAAATACTTTGTAAACCTCAATAAATGTGAATTGTTACAATAACGACAGGTGTTTTATCTTGCTGTATTTTTAACATACGCACCCATAGGAAGGTAAGTTATTTTTTCAAACCTTATATGAATGGTGCATAAAAGACAACATCAGAGACCTTCTATTCTGTCAAAGTGAGAAAAGGGATAAAGGAATACTGGGAAAAAATGTAAATCTACAATTCATAAAAGATTCAATACCATGCTATACTATTATTATTTTTTTTTTAATTCAGCTTGTGGAGTCCATAGTATGATGCTTGAGAACTAGAGGAGATATGGAACAAGCTGTCTTTCCTAACTATCAAATAATATTTATTAAGCACCTTTATGCACATGATCCTTTCCCCTAGCATCGTTCTCAGGAATTTAATCTGCTTTTGTGGATGACTAATTTCTAAAGTCACATTTAAATTCAATGTCTTCATATAAAGGATTTTAAGAGCTGTCACCCCAAACTGCTTTATATCATGCATCTGGCTGAAGATAAATCTGAAAAGGACAACACTGTCCTTTTCAAGGAGAATGTGGGGGGAAAAAAGTAGATGATACCTAGACTGACCCACTGAACAACAGTCTTGTTTGATAATGAACACCCAGCACCCTCCCACAGCTAACAGAGGATAGTTAAAAAAAATATATAGGGAGAGCCAACTGGACCCATGATTTCACTGGTACAGGGAATTCCCTGGTGAGGAAACTTCCTTTAACAACACAGGTCGGCACCTTCTCTGCAATTATAGTCAGTCAATAAGCAGTTATCAAGAACCTATTATATGCCAGGCACTCTGCACTAGGGATACAAAGAAAAACTAAAGATAGTCCCCGTTCTCAAACGGGGGTAGACAACATGCAAACAGCTAGGCACAGACAAGATATATACAAGATAAATCATAGATAATAAAGTTATTAACATTAAGGGAGAATCCAGAGAGGCTTCCTATAGGTGGGATTTTGATTGGCACTTGAAGGAAGCCAGAGAGGTCAGGGAGCTAGGAATGAGCAGGAGAGAATTCCAGGTATAGAGAACCAGTGAAAATGCCTGGAGTTGGGAGATGGAGATGTGAAAACTTGGGTCAAATATTGAATGAGGCGGGGGCTGGGGTTATGAATAAAAGACAAAGATATCTTTGATGTGATAGGGACTTGATTTTGATCATACCTAGTTTAAAAAACCCACTTTACAGCATTCTAGACCTCAAAACATGCCCCAGACTGTCCGAGAGGGGAGGGCTCTGGTTGGGGAGAATCTACCCAGAGTCAAAGACTGGCTATTCATCCTCATAGCACCTCTGTCCCTTGCCAGCCCGTAGCATCTGTATCAGGGGTGTGGGACTTTGAGAAGGCAGGGGTTGGCCATCTGGAGAATGACCCTGTCCCTACCCCTAAGGCTGCCTGTGACTTGGAGCCCACTTGGCGTAGAGCACTAAGAGATTAAAGTGATTTGCTCAGTCTCTCAGAGATAGAACTTCAATCCAGATCTTCTGGGCTTTGTGGTTGGCTTTCTATCCATTAGCCATAACAGAATATGTAGTGGCAAAAAAAAAAAAAAATTTCTTTAAATATCATCTCAGTAACTGCCAGACTTCTTTGATCTTAGTACATTTCACTAGTTAATAAGCAGAGACTCTTAAAGGGAAATGCAGATCAGTGTTCAAGGAGCCATTGCGCCTTGAAGCTCCCAGAAATGGGAATCAAGAGGCTCAACCTCTGAATATTCTCATGCAGAAATAAGCCTTGTGCATTTATAACAACTACATGGCAATAACCAACTCTAACAAATTATGTTGTTCTAGAATTTGGTCAGTAACGGTACATCAGGAATCCTTTGGATCTGTGGTTGGTCATTGTGTTCATCAGAGTTCCTGTGCCTTAGTTCTATTTACAATGTCGTCATTTCTACATGTACTTTTGGTGCCTTTTCCAGCCCTCATTGGGGCCCTGCCTCTATATTATCCCTTATGATCCCATCAATTCTCAGGGGTTCGATTAGCATCTTTTTGAAGTTGATTCCCAGATCGACAAATCAAATCTCACTCTTTTGGATACCTGGAACTGGGCATCCTGTAGACATATCAAACTTGACACGTCCAAAACAATGTCTTTCCCCCAAAACCCTCCCCATTTTCAACTTTTTTTTTTGTTACTATCAAAGGACTGCCAGGCTCCAAGGTACCCAAGCTCAGAAGCTCATCTTCCCAGCTCTTCATTCACAATCACCCCATATATCCAATCTGTCAAATAACGTTTCCTACCTTCACAACGTCCCCTTCTCTACACTTAACGGTCCCTGGCTGAGCATATGCTCTCATTTCCTCATGCTTGTACTTTTCCCACAGTGTCCTAATTGCTGTCCCTGCTTCAAGCCTCTCCCCAATAAAATTTATCTTCCAATTGGCTGTGATTTCCCCAAACTGAGCATCTGTGTCACACCCTGCCCCCGACTCAACAATTCCAGTGGCTCCCTATTGCCCTCAGGACCAAGTAAAAAGCCCTCAATTTGGCACTAATCCTTCATATCTCATTTTTTCCTTTCCAATCTTCCCATCCTTTATTCTCTCCCATAAACTCTTGAATTCAAATAAATAGCCTATTTGCTATTCATCAAATGTGACATTTCATCTACGAGCCCTTGAACTGTCTCCTTGATGAAATTTTTTCTTTCCTTCCTCCACTCCTTAGCTTCTCTTGCTTCATTCAAGACTAAACTCAAACCTCATCTTTTGCAAGAGACCTTTCCCAGTCATTGCCATTTCTAGCGTCCTTCATCTGAGAACACCTTCTATCTGAATGCACATGGTTTTATACGTTATCTAGATCAGTGGAGCAGCTAGATGGTGCAACGTATAGAGTGCGGGCCTGGAGTCAGACTCAGTTCCTTTGTGGCCTCAGACACTTAGTAGCTATGTGAACCTGGGTAAGTCACTTCAGTTTGCCTTGATTTCCTCATCTGGAAAGTGAAATGGCAAACCAATCCTGTTTCTCTGCCAAGAAAATCCCAAGAGTTGGACATGACTGAAAAATGACTGTACGTAACTCCATTAGTGAGTCCTTTGAAGGCAAGTGTAGTGTTTTTGCCTGTCACCAGCACATAGAAAACACTTAAGTGTATTGATTAACTGACATAGGACATCCCATTTTACTGGAGGTAGTAGAGAGCCAATGCAGTTTGGAGAAGGTGGAGGTGGGGAAGTGACAGCAGGGAGAACTGTGCTTTAAAAAAATCACTTTAGTGGCTGAGTGGAAAATAGACTGGTATAGGAAGAGATGTAGAAGCAGTGAAGCCAGTTAGAAGGCTATTGCAATAGTCTAGGGTGGGTAGTAATGAGCTATCCTAGGATGGTCCCATTAATATCCTGTTGGATTCTGACTCTGTCCTCTGTTGTGCTGGCTATCCCTCCTAGTTGTTATCAGCAAATCTTATGAACATGCCTTCAATGCCTTTATCCCAGTCAATATTAAATCTTAAACAGCACATGGCCAAACGCAAACACTGAATAATTAAGAACTTGTCCAAGTTCAGTCATCCAATCCTTTCTGAATCCATCTGGTTCAACTGTCTAATCCATACTTCTCCATCTCGTTTACAATTATAAAACACTTAGCGAAAGCTTTGGAATCCACAGCTTTGCCCTCAACTACTAGTTTGGTAATCCAGTTCGTAAGGTCACTTCTCAGGGCTCCCTAATAACAAGTAAATCAAGTAACTCTCCTGGGCTATTCTGTTCTCACTTGGTACCCCTGTGGGTCCCATGGGTCTAAACATCTCTATGCTAGTAACTCTCGTCATTTGTAAAATGAAGGGGTTACATTTGTTGACCCCAGTTGCCTCCTTAGATCTTTTAGCTCCAGGCCTATGATCTCATCTCACCTCACGTATCCAATCAGTTCTGACTCTTGCCATCTCTATCTGCATATCACTTCTTGTGACCTCACTACTCACACAACCTCCCCAATTTAAGCCCCTATCACCTCTTGCCTGAACTATCACATCAGTCTTCTACATGGCATCCTGTCCTCACACCAAATCACTCTCCATAACAGATGTAACGTTCATTTTCCCTAAGCACAGGGTTGGCCATGCCATTCTCTTGTTGAAACTCTAGTTAAAAAGCATTGTGATAAAGAAAAGTCAGAGCTTGCACTTTTGCACAGATTTGTTCCTAGTCCTAGGTTTATCAGGTCCAACCTATTTGAAAAACCTGTTTCCTGAAGTTCCCAGAATCAGTGTTGAGTTGGAGATCAAGTATAGCCATCTCACTTTAAAGTTGAGAAGGTAAGCTTGAAGCAATGTCCAAGGTCCCAGAGAACTCAGGTCTCCAACGTTTCTGCCACCAAACTGTATTTTAGACTGAAGACGATATAAATTCCTCTTTACTTGATCTATACAAAGGGGGAGTGTCAACCAAGAGTAAAAGCAGATGTAGTCATACGTAGCCAATCATATGCCTACTAGCAGCGACTGTACCTTTTTAAATGGCACATCATCCCTAGTCCATTACTAGGGCCCTACACGGCAGCTGAAGCATTCTCTTAATTTCTGTGGGATGAATATTGAGGAAAATGGACAGGAAATACTTTCTCGAACGTTTCTTCCCTAGCAAGAGAAAAAGTGAAATCAAGGTAGTGAATCTAAAAGGATGAAATGCTTGGTCAACTGCTGAGTAATGCTAACAGAATGTTTCAACAGAATCCTTTAAAATGAACTGCTCTGACACCTCTATTATGTTTGGCTTAGTTTTCCTTTCCAGAGCTAATTAGATACCTTAGAATGTCACATCTCAGTGACAAAAGAACCAAAGCTACAATTACCCATTATCAACACTCAGACTATTGTTAACCAATGCCTGATAAAAATCAAAACCTTTTTTTCCTAACAGAACTTAAAAGCTCATAAAATATTACTGATATCAGAATTACAGCCTATGAGAATTAGCAATATTCTACTACCTAGCAAAAGCTAATGACCAGCACTTGTCGGATAACAAAAACAGTATTTTAAGATTTAAAAAGTATATTCAAGCTCAAATATATTGAAACAGAGGTAGTCATTTGGCCATTTTTCAGTCTTGTCCAATTCTTGGTGACCTCCTATGAGGTTTTCTTTGCAGACACTGGAATGGTTTGCCATTTCTTTCCCCAACTTATTTTACAGATGAGGAAACTGAGGCAAATAAGGTAAAGTGGAGTCACACAGCTAGTGTCCGGGGCTAAAACTGAACTCTTGGAGGAGTCTTCCTGACTCCAGGCCCAGCACTCTGCCTACTAGCTACCACTAAATAGAACTACCCTGTAACTTAAAATGATTATTTCTGATTAATGGGCTAATTAAATATTTCATCCTTGCAGATCTATAGTATATAAATTCACTCCTGTTTTCCTAAGTCAAATAAACTGAGCACTAAGTTTTATGCCTACAGTTCTTTAAATAACTGAGCATCACTTACCCTTATACAGCACTGAAGATATCTCAAACGTGGGACCTAAAGCGCATCTGCCCTGATTTAAGGACCTACCTTGGAAATTGTTCACTGGTATTTTAGTCTGTAATATTCAAACCGCTTTTCTTGTCATGTACCACTTTCTCAGATCAAGTCTAGTTTGGGCACCTACAAGCAAGTCATGGCTGCTGGGCAACAAGGGATCCAGTTCTAGATGCTGTCTCAGCTCTACGGCATGGGCTCTTGGAGACACGGCTATCAAAGAGAGGTTATGGGGCCAGGAGCTTAACCACCACCATGAAGACAGAACACCTTCTCCTAGGACTAAGGTTTAAAACCCAACTTTCAACATCCAAACCCATTTTACAAGATCATTGTTGCTGGAGCCCTCTCTGACACATCTCTTCTTCCCTAAGGAGCGGGTAGCCATGGAATCTTCAAATTCCTGCAGGGATCCAAAAACCTCAGCATTAATCAAGTTCTAAATTTTTTTCTCTCAGATTTTGAGCTCCTTGAAAGTTTGCCTCTTACCTTTGTATTTTCTATACCTAGGACAGACAAGGACAAGGAACATGCACTTATTTGTTACAGACAAGGAAACCCCAAACCAACAGTTAACTTTGGCTCAAGCTCACATAAGTAGTCTAGAGCTTTCAAATATTCCCATCAGAAGACAATTTTGCAAACATAACGAGGCCCACAAATTTTCTCCAAGCCCTTTAATATTTCACTTTTTAACACCTTGAGGCACAAGCAACATTTAAAAAATTCATTGAAAGTTCTGTATAGTGCTTGCTTATGTAATAAACCAACATTATTGAAATTTCTATAACATTTCATATTCTGAACAACACCCTTGTCCACTGGTGGAATTAATAATGTAACAAAAGCAGGCATGATGGTGGTAAAAATATTATACTCCATTTGAGTAACTGCTAAAATTCTCTTTTAGATTAAGTCTGCTACCTTCAGTTAAACACGTGTCCAAAATGTTCCTGATGTTTTTTACACCAAGTATGAAATTATGAAACAAATCAAAAACGTTTGTCCATACAAAGAAACCTGTCCACCTCTGAAAGCTCATGACTTTCCACTTCCAAAAGTTTAAAGTGTATGCTCTACACAATTTGGTCTTTTCTTAAAAGAGTTGGTGAGGGATAGGAAAGAGGCACATTTAATTCACTTGAACATATGAGGCTTTGACATTATCAAAATGGACTGGGGTTTCATAAAAGGCAAAATTCTTTAGAAAAATCACACGGACCAGTCCTACAGGTAGGTATCTAAAAGAAATTCAGAACAGCATTTTCCACCTTCAAGATCAATTACTTTTCACAAAAGATATTTAGCCTTCTGATGATGCCACATGTAACCAGCATTAAAATTTGTACTTGCCCCCCATAATACAATTATAATTTGCTAAAAAAAAAAAAAAATTCACTTTTCATCCTTTCAATGAATAAGCAAGAAATAAGGAAAATATTCCCTTATCAGTTCACTAAAAACTTACAACAGAGGCCCAATTTAATTTATATTTTAGGATCATAAATAACAAATGCAAATGCCAATTTTTACTGGGCCTTGATGTCACAAGAACATGGATAATCTTTTACTTTCCTATATCCAAGTTTATCCCATTCTCACCTTCTTCCATGGGTGTTTGGATGGTTTGTAACGTTTGGTCCAGATCTCTGATTTCATCAGTGTAGGGAACTCTTGCTACAGAAACTTCACCACTATAGATCGGCAATTTTTCTGAACTTAGAATTTCTCCAAGATTTTTCTTCTTTCCCTTCAAAGTTTAAGTGGTCTGCTCCACTCTATAATACTTCTATGATGCCTCATTTCTTCCAAAGAAGCTTATACTTTGCTATTTAGGTCTTAGGTCTCTTCCCCTAATTATCTGCAGCCTATTCACACCACTTCTTTAACATGCTCAGATCAGCAAGCTAGATAGAGAAGCTCTACAAAAGCCTTATTCCCCTTGGCACAATGGCCTCCCCATTCTCCCCTACTTTTAGTCACCAAATCAACATTTTAAGGTTCTTGTTTCTTAAGATTATAAAGCTAGAGAGGATTACAGAAGATGATTCCAATGCTACTGAAGAGAACATGTGACTTGTAAAGAAAACCTTTTTAGACAGGTCATAGCAAATTATTGGGGCCAATTTATAGTTCAGAAAAACCTAAGAGAATGTTCAGTCTAGAACATCCCAATATGTACCAGAGTTTTCAAACTGGTTTGCCTACAGAAAAGAAGCTTGATCAACCCAATCCCTCTCTGAAAAAGCCTTCATCCACGATGTCAAACACTGGTGTTTCGATGTTCAGGAAAGTAAATAAAACAAAGATTTGAAGGTATAGAGGAGAAATGAAGACCATGAAGATAAGTGCAAGGAAGTAAGGGGAGACCATGGAGATCAGTGCAAGGAAGTAAGGGGTAAAGTTAAACTTACTCTAAAATGACACAGTATCAGGATTGGAAGAGATTTCACCTTAGAAATCATCTAATCCAACAAATACTTGAAAAGGAATTCCAAAAAGGTCATACAGTCTCTAATTTAAAGACCTCCAATAATGGGGGATTCACAGTATTCTGAGATAACCCACTACTCTACTTCTGGATAGCCCAACTGTCAGAAAATTTTTCTTCATTACTGACCTTTAAACTAAAAAGACAAACTCATCATGGTAATAGTAATAGGCCAAGAAAACCATTTTGGAACATGTAATTAGTATTTCTGACTGGTAAGACAAACATATGAAAAATACACCATAACCAAGGGGCTTTGACAATGAGGAGATAATCATAGAGCTGAAAAAAAAAACCTCAGATTATTTAATACAAATCTCTCTTTTTATAGTGGTTCTGTGATAAAGGAGTCTGTCTTATATCACTTTCTTATATCACTTACAGACATTACTGGCAGAACAGAATTAGAACACAAGTTCTTTGACTGTTACTAGTTCTCTTTCCAATAACTCTGATTTGCAAGATAAATATTCAGGACTCGTAAGCTTGTTTTAAATAAAATAATTCTCAAAGATTTTTTTGGTTGTTGTTCTATACACCAAAAATATCTCCTAAATGTATCCGTGATTATCTTTATGAATAGGAAATACTTCACATCCAAGGACTTTCACAGCTTGTTAGCTTTGGTAAATTAAAAAAAAAAAGTTATCAGTTTTCTATTATACTAAAAAAATTTACTAGGATAAACCAAATCCACCCATTAGCTCTCTAACATGGAGTGCAGAATTCTTTTTATTGCCTTAACTTTTATTTTTCAAAAATGAGCACTGGGTATTTTTAACATGTAGTAGTGTCATGTCATATGTATCTTAACAATTGCATATTTTAGTAACAAATGAAATTAATGATATTTAGATTATTCATAGTGTATTTATAAAATGAAATTTTTTTTATCAAAATACACTTCTCACTAAGATAAATAAATAAAATCCAAGCAAACCTACCTACACAAAGTTAGAATCAACTTTGGTAGATTTCAGTGTAATACATAGTCCATAACTAGCATGTTTGCCCTTCCCCCCCAATGCTGCTCATCTTCTGGGCTAAGAATTATTTAAAAATTTTTTATTAAGATTTTATTATGTTGACATGTTTCTCATTCCACATCATCTTCGGCCAAGCTCTGTACACTCACAATTCTCTATGGAGGAAAAAAAGGGAAATATATATAGGTTTCATACAAAAAACATTAAGCCTATCTACATACAAGAAAAACACATTGCTCACCCAGGCATTTGGAAATTGTACCTTACTGGCCAATTCACCTTATGATTTTTAAAATATGATATGGTATTTCATAGTTATAGCCAAGGAGAAAGGTGACAAATTAGAACTACTTCCATTTGAAAATGCAATAAAGCCTACCAACACATGGCAGCTTTTGTACTTTATAACCCACAGAATTAACCTGCCATTAAATTATTTAAACAAAAACAAAGGGGAGGTAGAAAATGGGACCCTATATTCTTCTGTTCCTGGTAAACAAACTATCGATCAAGACTTTCAAAACAATTCACACCCCGAAAGCATTCCTACTTCAAAGGAATGCAGGCTCACCATAAAAAGCCCAAGTATGGCAGCATGATTATAAATCAGGTATTACTATCTGAAACACTTACAGGGCCTGGTCATCACAAGTTCTAAGTTTATCCCCCACACAGGCCAATATTTACAAAAAGAAATTTAGTTTTCACCCCATACCAAGCTTCCAATACTCCACCCTTCAATAGATAAAAATGAATAAAAAAATCAACCTCAAAGAATTTTTCTAAGAGAAGGAACACAAATTTCATAGGGGAATGATACTACTAGGCATAAATAACGCAAAGAACTGAATGAAGTCAGTATGTCTTCAATAACAGGGGTTAAAATTTAGTTTAATTCAAAGAATTCTTAAAGAAGTTCTAATGTACTTGTGGGTTCTTGGTTTTGCTTTATTTTACTCCATTTCCCCTTTGTCTAATAATGTGCAGGCCACAAGTGCATCATGGTAAATATTCATAAATTATTCTTCTTGTGTGGTAATTGTGTGTGTGTGTGTGTGTGTGTGTGTGTGTGTGTGTGTGTGTGTTGGGGGCTGGGGCAGCAAGAGGTCAGGCACATACACTGTCGTTACTGTAGAAGAATTTTCTATGCCCTTAACTTCCGATAGCATATCCTTCCATAGGCAAGGTCTAAACAGATCTTAACCCTAGTTTCTGGGTCCCCTAGTCCATGGAATTTTTTGTTCACTCAGTTCTATTTGTTCCCCAGCTCCTATTCCCAATAAATAATCAAAATCCAACTAGGAAATAAGATCATCCTGAAGGGTCATTGAGAGGATACTTAACCATTAAGATTCTGTACTGATGCTTTCTTTCCACTCCCTCCATCGTACCTTACATATTATTTATGACTACCAAAGCAAAGGCTACTTAGAAACTTAAAAGGCTGACTTCTGTGTTTCATGATATGTAATCTTCCAAATACTAAACGTGTACTTTCTCTTAAAAAAATCCTTTAGGCTTTTGGAAGAGAATATAGTACTGTATCACTAGAGACTCTAACATATTCATAACTTATACTCCAAGTCTTGTAGTGGTATCCCTATGATATACCCTCTTTAGTATAAAACCTATCAATGATAGCAAACCCTATAAGCACATGTGCTAAAAGTCAGAGGGGTAATTCTTTGATACAACAAAGGTATGCTAGTTCTAAATACACAGGGGCTATAACTTTCCGCATAACACTTGTCAAGACAGGGAAGTCTTACAGAGACAGCCTAACATAACTTTATCCAAAAAGAATTATGGGATATGAGCATTTTTAAAGTTTAACGATCCTCAAAGGATCATTTTCTCTAGTAACTAAACTGTTAGGTTGAGCCAATTAAGTAGGGCAAAGTTCATAGTAGCCAGTGGCAGTAAATACTACACAGTAAGAGGAAAATTTTATAATCTTATTATTCATTATATAGCTTTATGTAATATCATAATGTTATCCCTTATTATTATCCTGATTAACTGGATTTGAGATATATATACACACACACACACACACACACACACACCTATGGTACTATTTCAAATTTATGGTTGAATTTCATTTTTTAACTTTAACAGGAAGGCATTTAAAAGTTCCACTTCCAAAGTGATGAAATTTAATTTTCAGATTCTAAATGACTACATTTCCCCATTGCTGCAAAAATTCTATTTTCTTACCTGGCTAATTGTTGGCAGCTTAGTCAGAAGCATCTGGAACACTGGTGATGGAAGAGTTTGCTGTAAAACTTGCAACAACTGCTGTGGCTGCCCACACACAGCAATGGCATTTGTCAAGTGGTCAACACCCTTTTCATATTCACCTATAAAGGAATTTTTTTATGGAAATGCTTTTATGGAACCTACAAAGTCTTTCCCTTTAATTATAAACTTCAAATATAAAGCACTTATTGCTATACTTTAAATAGAACTATTTTCTAAGACCTCATTCTTCAGAAAATTCTATTACAAAAAACCTCATGGAACAATACCATCCTAATTTTTTTAATATAGTGAAACTTCTATCAATTACATTTTGAAACAAGTTGGCAATGGCAATTGAAAGGGACTAAGAAGTATGTTTGTTATCTAGAGATTGCTATTTGTTGTGATGACATTTGTCCCAACAGTAAAACCTAATAATTAAAACCAGGGTATAAAATTCAATTTTAATTATTCTCAAGTGCCTAGTAAAACTTATCTCATAGTGGTTCATTGGCAACCTGTTTTAAACAATTTTAAATAAACGTCAATTGTGTAACATATATGTAAGTTCTGAAGTGCTTAAAAACTTATACTAACATTCCTCATTCCATTTATTTTCCCTCCGTTAATTCCCCTACCATAACTTTTCACAGCACACTAACCTCACTTCCTTTCAGAGATTCAAGAGTTGGAAAAGACCTCAGAAATGTAGTCAAATATCTTTGTTACAGATGAAGAAACCAAGTCCTAAAAGAGTTAATTATTTGCCGTGAGTCTCACAGCTACTAAATGTCTGAAGCAGAAGTCAAATTGGAGTCGTCTATAAGTCTATCGATTATACCCAACTCTCAAAAGGGGAGTAACTGTAGACATATTTTAGATACATCATAGCAAAACATTCAACGAAAGTCTCTCATGTCTCTGAGAGATAAGTGGGCCAGATAATACAGAATGGATAATACAGATGTATCAGAACTGGCCTAAATGGTCAGATCCAAAGAACAATCATTGGTGGCTTAATGTTAACTTTGTTAGATATTCTCTAGCACTGGAAGTCAGGAAGGCCTAAAGATCAAACTCCCATCTAAGAAACTTAACAGTTGTGTGATCTTGGGCAATTCACCTAAATTTCCCGTTTCCCACGATGACCTCACCTCAATAGGCCCTTCCACCTCTAAATTAATGATCCTATAAATGTGCCAGGAATTTGTGCTTGGTCAATGACTAGCAGTTATAGAATGTATTTATTAAAAAATTTAACTGACAAAGCTGAGAGGAACAGCTAATACTTAAAAGGCTAGAGCAAAAATTTAAGTCTAGTAAAATTAGATGTAATGGGGATAAATATAAATCCTTACTCTTGGGTTTACAAAACTAGTTTCACAAGCATAAGATGGGGTAACTAGAGAGCAGATTGACTGAAAAAGTCTAGGGGTTTTAGTCTACAATGACATGGCTGCTAAACTGCACTGAGGAGTATAGTATCCACAACACTATACCTTCATCAGGTCACATATAGCACCTTATTTACATTTAATTGAGTGCCACATTTTAGGAAGGACACTGATTCAAAGGAAGGTGGACTAGGACAGTACCGAGATGACGACATATAAGGACATCAGCTAAAGGAAATGAGAATGTTTAGCCTTAGAGGAGAGTTGTGGAGAGTCATATAAGTTGCAGAAAAACTATGTGAAAGTTATTAGGCCCTTCTGCTTGATACTAAAGGGCAAAAACTGCAGCAATGGGTGTAAGCTGCAAAACAAATTTAGCCTTTATAGAAGGAAAAATCTGTTAACCATTAAACCTACCCCAAAACATACCGGAATGATCCCCTCTAGAGCCAGTGAGCGGCCTACTCCTAAGAGGCCTTCCAAAAAAGGCAGAAGAATGACTGACTACTTACTAAATGTTGTAGGAGACATTCCTGTTCAGATACAGAGTTTAAGTCAGATAGTCTCTAGAATCAATCTGAACTCTGAAATTCTGGCTTGACAGAGCATACCAAGTTTATTCTGAATTTAATAAGGTTTAAATATGAACATAAAAAATAATATAGCAATGGTCTTTCATCCTGGCAGAATACTTCCGTATAAATGTATGAATGTAGGTTTCTTCCTAGGCTATAACTCCACCAATTACTATTTTGCATTATATATTCAGTCTTTAAAATGTATCACAATATTCCAATTTTAAAAACTAGATTACAGAAGTATCAAAACATACCCTAACTTAGTAGAACTATTTATTTCTAATGGTCATTTTTGGTCAATCAGTACTTTAGCTTACTTGATCTTAGTACACAGAGATCTGAATTCCCTGCATCCTTAATGTGTTTCTACAGTTCAACACTGAGTCACAGTTTAAAATAATATTAATTTAAGGAAACAAGTGAGCCAGATCCATTCACATACGGCCTTTCAAACAGATGGTCATATGTGTACTTGCTAAAATGCAGCAGAGGCTTTTAGAGTCTATGATACTTCTTTTGAATAGAACATAATCATGAAAAATATCTGATTCTTTTAGTGATATTTACCTTGGGCTAGTAATTCCTCACCAAGCTGTATTTCTTCAAGAAAGAACTTCTGAACAGCTTCTGCATCTTTAAGGTCAGGTAACTATAATGCAAAAAGATCTTAATTGAAGAAACTATCAAAATGGGTAACCAATATTTAAAAAAAAACTTTATATTTCAATAAAATTTGTTAAGAAAAATATTACAGAAAAGGTTATTCTCTAAAAAAAAAGAAAAGAAAAGGAAAACTTATGTTCCAGCATTGCTTATAAGGAAGTTTGGTCAAATAGCACCTTTACAAATATTCATAAAAATACACATTTATCACGGTTCTAAGAATAGTGCCAGAAAAATCAAGTCTATTAATGTAACAAGCCAGTTTTACATAGGAAAACTCAGGCTTCCATGAAGGATCATTCATTTTTGCAGAATTAAATTTATCATTATTTTAAAGATATTTAATGATGTAGAATATCAAACAGGCCATTTGAAACTAGATAGTTATTTTAGGCTTTTTTCCCCCTAATTCTAAAAGTTCAGTAATATTATGAATGTATAAAGTGTTTTTGCTAAAGGCTATTTGGAGTCTAAAAATGTCAGCATAAACCAGTAAGGCACTTCTGGGCAGACATGAAAAAGTACCAGATCCATGTGACCTGGGGCAAACCACATGGCAATCCTGAATTTGCAATTTCCTCATCTGTAAAAACAAGGTGTTTAAACTAAATGGTCACGAAGGTTGATCATACTTCTACAATACTATGACTTTAATGTAGTCAGGCAAAACAAAGCATTTCTGACAATGCATTTATTTTTCATTAGTCACACCAACCCAGCATGGGGACATAAGACTAAAGGCAAAAACTAAAATATGAACAGGACTTGAATACTGATGTACTTAATTCAACAAACATTAAGTTATCTACTGTGTGCTAAAAGTTGGAGATGCAAAGATAAGTCACATGGTGCTTGATCAAGGGGACTCAAGTTCAAGTCTCATGTCTTTTGGAGAGGCCTTTCCCAATTTTCCCATTGTTAGTGCCTCCCTAACCCCAGAAATCATCTTTTATTTAGTTTTTTATACATTTTTTATTTACTTATTTGTGAACCAGTTGCACCATCCAATAAAAAATAACCTCCTTCAGGGAAGCATCTCTCTCACTTTGGTATTTCTATCTCCTCAAGCACAGTACCTGGTTGAAGAAAGCACTTAATAAATGCTTGCTGATTGACACAATCTGTGGTGTAACAAATTGAAAGATAAGTATGATACAAGCCAGGGCATAATAACGACAAAAGACGGACCCAAAGCGCTCTGGGGAAATTAGGGGGAGAGAACATTTCAGGGTAGTATAAGTATCAGGGAAGTCTCCAGGGAGATGGTACTCTGTACAATGTTGTTAAACAGGGATAAGAGGGGCAGTCTACATAAATGCATGGGGACTGGGGCTTTTTGGAAGACTCGGCTCAAATCTCAACGTTCTACAGGAGGCCTATCCCTGGTTCCCATTGCTGTAGGGCCACCTTCCCTCAGATTATCTTCTACCTCTTCTGTATATATGTGTACATAATTGTGTGGGAACTTGTGTTTTTGCCTTCCTTTCTCAGGCCAGTGCTTCTAACAGGACCTGGCAAGCATTAGGCACTTAAAAATGCTTGTTAGCTGACAAACAGCATGTTGTGATTTCGAGGACAGCTTGCAGTCTGATTTGGCTGAAATGAAGAGAATGTCAAGGGGAATAATGTGAAAGAATGCCAAAAGGGTAAGGTTGCACCCAGATTCTGAGAAGTATATACTATACAACAGGATAAATTTTTATCTGATCCTTCAGGCAACAGGGAGTCAACGAAAATCTTTGAGCAGAGAAATGCCAGGGTCAAGCCTGTATATCCAGAAGATTATTTTGATAGCTGTGTGGAAAAATGGATTGAAAGAAGACAGGGAACAGATGCAAAGAAAACAATTATAACAATAGTTCAACGAATTAGGGTGGTAGGCAGTATTAATGAAAAGAGGAAGGATGTGGGATGATGTGCAGGTGCAACCAACAGAATATGACAACTCTGGTGGGACTGAAGATGTGGTTCAAGGAAGGGGGTGGGAGAACAGAGGGAGAGAGACTGATCTGGAACATAGCCAAACCTGAGATAGACCTAGGCTCAGCACTTTGGGAGACCAATGAAGAATAGAACCAAGGGAAGAAAGACTATTCAGGGTAAGAGGATGGTCAGCAATATAAAAAGCTACAAAAAGTCTAGGAGGATGAGAACTAAAAAGAGGTGATCATATTTAACAAGGAAGATGTCATTGGTCCTCTGAGAAAACAAATATACTTTACCAGTAGGGCTGGAAAACACTGCAAAAGGTTAAGAATTGAGTATAGATTACTCTAATAGCTTAGCAGTATAAGGGAGGAGAGATACAGGGCTATAGCCTGACGGGTGGGTCAAGAGAAGAGATTTTTAAAAATAAAGCGGCTAAGGTGCTTCGTGACCAAGCAAAGACAAAAACTGCCTCCATCTCGGCCCTCAAGGAATTCACAATGGAGGACGGGAGGAAAAGAGACAAAGAATGTAACCAGCACACAGGTTAAGTATACTATAAGGGGAAAAGTGATGAAAGAAAAAGAGAGATTAAAAGTAAATTTGAGGAACAAAAATACTTTTCATTTGGAGGGAGGGATGGACAGGGTCCAGGGCTCAAGAAGCTAGTCTACAGGTAAATGAAATGAGTTGAGTCAGAAGATTCTGTAAAAGCAGAAGGAATACATCAGAGACATGGGAAGTGGCCCAAATAAAAACACAGCAGTGGAAGACGGCACAATGAATGCAGAGCACAACAAATAGCCCAATTTGGCCAAAATGAGTGTGTCAAAGGGAATGAAGTGAAGACTGAAAGTATAGATTGGATCCAGACTGATGGTATCAAACATCAAGCTAGAAAGTTCCTGTTTTATCCTATAGAGGACAGGTATCCACCGAGCATTTTTTTTTGAACTGCTGAGTTACAAGGTCAATCTATGCCTGACCCTTGAGGATGAAGATGGGGTGGGGGGGTAGTGGGGAGTGGGAAGAAGACAAGAGTTAAACTTTTCAGGAAAGGGCAGGTGAGGTCATCTGCTGAGAGAGAGAGAGTAGGAGTAGAGGTG
The DNA here is from genome assembly GCF_011100635.1 of Trichosurus vulpecula. Taxonomy (NCBI): domain Eukaryota; kingdom Metazoa; phylum Chordata; class Mammalia; order Diprotodontia; family Phalangeridae; genus Trichosurus; species Trichosurus vulpecula. Next base: position 147,215,298 of record NC_050576.1, on the reverse strand, counting down.
GAAACTTGAGGACAAGTTGCTGTGGAAAGCGGCCCAACTGAAATTATGCAATATGGAGTCTTAACGAACCCAACATTCATCATTTCTTAACTAGCTCCAGCAACATTTAGTAGTAAATGAAATGATGGTGAGGCTGACCCAAGGCTTTAGATTAGCAGAGCATGTCTCCATTCTCTATTGCACTGATACTAAACAGTACATACTTTGCCATCTGCGGTTATATTTTTAAGTACAGAAAAGGCTAGGGAGAATCTGAAATGTTTTACTAAATATAAGGTAGCAAGCTTAAAAGAATAGCAAAAATAATAAAATTAGAAGAGGCTAGGTTAGTAGGTTAGTCATTTACCCCATAATCTCTACCTTCAGGTAGGACTACATACAAGCCATTTCAAATAGCATAGATGCATTTTTTAGTACCCTCAAAATCATAAATACTTGAATTCTCTTAACTTTATCAATGGACAAAAACATGTATAGTTTAGAAAATATCTTATTGCACACCTAATTTTTTCATACTACAGTTGAGAGCCACTTTTAAAGATGGCAATAGTTACTCTAACATTGATAATTTTAATTTGCCATACAATAGAAAAATGCTAATCCTTTAATTTTCATATTTGAGTTGAAAACACTTCAGTAGGAATCTAATCACTGTTAAATAATCACTTCCTCGGTTCTATAGGCTATTTTCATATATTTACACCTTTGCTAATAATTAATAAACTGTGGAATAAAAATGGTGCTAATAAAAATCGAAGCCTTCCAAGAAATTCCCTTAATAAAAGGATTTGTTTGGTAAAACTAGGACTCAGTCAAAAGGCCTCACCCTAAAAGGCCACATGTAGCCTTGAGGTTCAGGTTCCCCACCCCAAGAAGTTGAGGAAAAGAGATGCTACAAAGTAAAAGGAGAGAACTTAAGAAAAAAAATGGGGTGGGGAGGGGAAACCACAAGAAGACCTAAGGAAGGAGAAAAGATTCTTGAATTGTATTAGGAGGTTAGAAGGTAGAAGAATGCAACAAAGAGGAGAAAGAAGAGAAGGGGAAAGACAAGCAACAGGTAAGGTTTTTCCCCAAAATAAGGAAAGTGAACCCTCTAAGTAGGAAGCAATGGCTCTTTTCCTCCAGAAAAAGATGACAGGAATCTATAAATGTCAGGTTAGGGATCATCGAGGAAGAAGAGATGAAAAGTAATGTTTGGTAATTACATGCTGAGGGCTCTATGGCAGCTATTTGTTGACCTGATGACAAGACACAGTTCTGCTATTCTCTGAGTACATATATTCAAGTTGTGAGAGAAAAGTTGTTAGACTATTAATCAATTTCTGTTTATTCATATAGGCATAGAGCAAATGACACTGCCAAGAAATCTACAAAACACTGTTTAAGATAAAGAAGTCTTAGGCAAGAAACCAAAAGATCATAGTAGGTACAGATAATGTTTTCATAACTGCTGCTAATCAAAGGCAAAAAGTCTCAGGAGAGAAAGACAACTTTGGGAAGTGAACAGATAATGAAGAAAATGGAAATAAGAACAAAATTTGAATTCTGGACCATAAAATATAGGAGTACACTTAACAAAGGCTGATAGGGCTATACTTACCTAGAGTTCAGCAAATTAAACCAAAAAGGCTTTCAAACTAAAAAGGGGAAAACAAGAAAAGCTAGATACCAAAGGACAGAAGAAAGAGCTAGAGGCACATCTACGAAAGGAACATTTAAGTCAACAGCCATGAAGGCAACCCATGACCTCAGATGTCTACCCACAAATAAACAAGGATCTCATAACAAGGTAAAAACAGACATTCTCATAGAATGATCTTATAAAACCAAAAAACTTAAGATAGTACTATGAAAATCATGATAGGATTATGGGGTTAGGTAAAGGGGTTGAGGAAAAGTAGATCTGGAAATAGCAAACATCCAAAGAGGTGCTAGGTGAAACAGGGATTAGATTGAGAGGATCACACATGTACAAAAGTAAAGAACAGCCTTTTCATTTTACAGATGAAAAAAAAAATGAGGTCCAGAAAAGTTATGGGACCTGCCTGAGATCACCCCAGGACTAAGTGGCAGAACCAGAGGGCCCCATGACTCCAGCACTCTTTCCACTGAAGAACTTGTTCTCCCTCTCCCTAGGGAGAAAAAACAGGAAAATGTGTGGAAGCTCTAGAAAAGCAAAACTAAATTTAAGGGAAAACTTGATAACAATTAAAACCATTCAAAATTCATGAAGTCTACAATAAAAGCTGCATGACCACCTATCGGACATGTTGCCTAATTAAAATAGAAATGATTACTGTCTGTGGCACACTTAGAAAACTTCAAATTAACATCATCTAGGTTTTATTGTATTTTTATTTATTTTGTTAAACATTTCCCAATTACATTTTAATCCGTTTCAGGCAGAAGTTCTGCCAACTGGCTGCAAGAGTTTGACACTTCTATTATAGCTTATCCTTACATTCAGGTATGGGTTGAACTAAGTGGTCATTATGGTCCATTCCAGCTCAGATTCTGTAATTCACATATTCCATCATGATGCCTCTCAAAACAAAAAACCACTTGAGTGTTATTACGACTATCACCATCTGTCTATGGAAAAATTTTTGTGAAGGAAAAGGCTCAAAAGACTCAATGTAATTGTTATGCAAATGTAACCCCACCCAAACACATTTTATTCATTATAAGAATTTCTGCCACACAGAATGATTGCCCTAAATCTGCCACAAAAAAAGCAAAATTTAATGACTTGGATTTAAATTTTTTTTCCCCGTGCTCAACTTCTGGCAAAGATACTACTAAAAAGGAGAAAGAAAAAAAAAAGGTCACATGGCAAGCTATCAGCAAGACAGTATAAAGTAGTAATATTACAAAAGGCTTTAAAAATCAAGATCTGAGTTCTAAGCTTTCAGGACCTTTTGTAATGCCCTGAGCAAGGGCTTGTTTTGTCTCTTTGGACCTAAACTTGTTCACCTATAAAATGAAGCACTAGGTAATTCCAGGCAATCAAGGAGATTTTACAGACCATCTAGTCTAAATGCTTTCATTTTGCAAATAAGGAAACTGAGGATGGGGAAAGATGGTTTGCTTATAGCTACATAGGGTGGTAGAGCAGATCTGGGATGAGGATAGGGACATTAAAGACACCGGTGTGTAGGTTAACCAACATTTTTTTGGAGTAATCATTAGAGTACTAGAATGTCCCTATCCTCATCAACAATTTTTACTGATGACTAAAAAAGCACAAATGGGATACTTATCAAATGTATAGATACACAAAACTAAGAGAAAACAGAATTAGCATGTATAGCTAGAAAGGGCCTCACAAGCCATCCAACCCAAACCCATCAATTTTTCAGAGAAGAATACTGCCAAGTTGAACTGAGGACCTGAAATTGGTATGACAAAGTTAAATCGGGACAAATCTAAAGTCCTGCTTATTTCAGTACTTCAAGGATCTGGGCAGTTCATCAGTATAAGTGCTCCCTCCATTAAAGGAGATTGCTAAGCTGGTACTCAAATTAAAGACATAATATATCTTTCCAGCTTCATAGGACCTGCCAGAGTTGATACTGCTGGTATAGCCTTTGAAAAGTCAGAAGCAACATCACTGATATAGTTAAGACATCCAAGTAGTAATTTAATGGGGGATAAAGTCCTATACTTAAAACAAACAAATGCACAAGTATGGCCCTAGCTTAGATAGACGTTCATATATAAGACTTGTGGTTTCAGTTCAGTCTTTAAATGACTGAAATGATTCTATCTAAAATACCAAAGTATACTTTGATATAACTATGAAATATTTTATATACAATACCTTGAAATTTCAATACCTTGATATTCCCTCCCCCCAAAAATGCATTTCAGTGGATTTTCAAGTCTATTTTAATACATTTTATAAGTACAGGTTATTGGCATTACCTTGGAAAGCCCAGCTCTCTCTTTAGCAAGCTTCTGTTTCTTTCTTCCTGCAACAGATTTAATACATGTTCACTTTACGATAAATGAAAATAGTGATTAAATAGTAATGGCTGAATGTTTAAAGATATAATCTGTTACTTAAAGCCTCGGTCTCTTCATTTGTAAAATGAGGCTAAGATCTGCAAAAACCTACCTCACAAGGTTAAGATCAAAGAGGTTAATGTATATGAAATAATTTTGAAATAATTTATGTGCTCTACAAATCTGAGGTATTACCTTAACTTGCATGTACTTTTGAACAAATATTAAAGATCATATAGGATGATTATGTTCTTGAGCTAAGATGTCTGTCTCTATGAATATATTTTATAGAATTCCCTTTCTTTTTTTTTATACCAGCCATAAAACCAAGAGGTAACCACACTATATAGTGTGTTACATATACCATATTCAGCAAAGTACACACAGACTCTCACAGTCAGGTTTAAGTATCATTTGATAAAGCTAGCTGAACTGGATACCTCCAATTAACTGAATAAATAATAGGAAGAGCTAACATGTATTGTTTTAAGGCTTGCAAAGCTTTACATATATCATCTCATTTGATCATGACAACAATGCTGTAAAGTGGATTCTGTTGTCCCCATTTTTTAGATAAGAAAACTGAGGTTGACAAAGGCTCACTTGCCAAGGAATATAGAACTTTAAAGTTTCTGAGGGCAAAATTAGAACCCAAGCCTTCCTGACTCCAGGTCCAGCAATCTTTCCGATACCATCTAGTTAGCTCTAAATGGTTCAATTTACACAATTTGAAAACAGTCAAAGCATTCAATGAAATGAGAACTTCCCCCGTAGCAATGCCTATAAGCTAGAGTTTAAATATTACTCTAATAATGATTACTGAAAGTGGGCAAATTTACTGATACAATGAATTTAAATAATGTCTATCTAAAGTCAACACAAATGTTTATATTAACATGTTAATGAGGCTAGCTAAATATGACTAAACCCAACAGACACAATCTGTAAACTATTTGCCAATCTCCTTAACTACAACTTTTTTTAAATCAACGATACAATCTAAAATGACTGATTTTACGTGTCTGTGCATCTTTGGTCTCAGTCTCACAGGAATACACACTAAGGATTTAGATATGAAAAGAATTTTATTACCTAGCCCAATGTCTTCTTCATTTTACCGATGAGGAAAATGAGTCCCAGAGATGTCATACCCTAGATAACACAGTAAGGGGCAGAGCCAAGATTTAAATAATCCTAGGCCTCTGACTATAAAAACAAGGGATCTTTCCAATGCACTATACTTCTGCCAAATGAAGTAATGTAAATATCAGAAATACTGAGGCTTACATAATGCAGTTAGTCCTCTTAAAGCAAGTTTTATCTTGCAAAATGATGATTGTTTAAAATGGCTTTTATCTCATTTTTACAACTGCCAATAGACGGCAAAGTTATCTCATAAATAAAACATCTTGGCTAAAAATGAAGCATGACTACTCCAAAATTTCCAAACTTAGAAAAGAGGTATCCTAGATTTTACATTATGGCAATGGCTTTTCTCTCCCGTAGTATATACACAATTCTGCCCCTTTTAAAAAATGAAAGTATTTCTCATAAGATGTTTAACTTCAAAATCTTACTATCTTTTCAAAGAAGTCAACTAGAATTCTGCAGCACAACCACTAACTCTAAATACCTCCGTATCTAAATAACAAGGGGGTGGCACAAGTGACTAGAGCACTGGGCCTGGAGTCAGAAGTGCAGAGTTCTTAAAATCCAATCTCACTTACCTGTGTGACCCTTGACAAGTCACTTAACCTCTGTTTGCTTCAGTTTCCTCAACTGTAAAATGAAGACAATAGCAGCACCTACCTCACAGGGGCATTGTGAGAATCAAGTGAGATAATATTGGTAAAGCACTCAGATTTCAAATATGGGAGACTTAGTGAAGGGCAGTACCACAAAAAGAAACAAAGTTAGAAATAAGGGCAGACTGGGGGAGTGGGGGCACACATTATATACTAAATTAGGCATATATTGGAAGAACCAGGAAGACAGTCAAAGGAGATATGATAACTGAAGCCATGGGTGTCAAAGGTTTCAGGGCAGTACAGAATATAGCCAGAAGACAACCAATGACAGTGGTTTGGAGAATAAACACATTAAGGGGACAGAGAAAAGAATGAAGAGCCAGTAAAGCAGTTAAAGAGAACAGAAGATAATCAAGTAGTACCTCTGAAGATTCAATGGTGTCAAAAACTACAAAGGTCAAGACTGGGGCGGGGGAAGGGCACTGAATTAGTTAATCAAGTCATTGGTGTTCTTCAAGGGAGGAAATTCAGGAGACTAGGGACACTAGACACAAGACTTGGGTTCTAGTTGTAATTAACTATAGACCTTGGCCAAGTCACTTAACTTTTCTAGGCCTCATGTTCCCTGAATCTAACTGAGAGCACTGGATGTCCTAAAGTCCCTCCTTATTCTAACTTTACAAAATTCAAAATTACCATTTCTCTACCATTTATACAAAAATCTGTATGTAGTCATTACTTGGCCCAGTAGAAGAGGTACAAAAAGACAAGTCAGGGTAGATCACAGTGCCTGGCACATAGTATGCAGGTGAATGTGGTGTCAGGAGTTCAAATCCTGATGCATGACCAGAGCAAAACACTTAACCTCTCTCAGCCTCAACACCTATCTGCCAAGGCTGTAGTGCCAGTGCAAAAGAGATAAGATCTTTGCAAACCTTAAAGTGGTAATATAAAAGTTGACTGCTACTATTATTTAAATCTTTGCTAGAAGGAATGGCTCCATGGGTTAGGGAGGGAAGAGAGGGGAAATAAATTAAAAAAAAAAAAAAACGACAAACGAAGCTTTCTGTGGGGAGGGGGATGGAGGTGGTAAAGACTTCTGTTTTCAGTTCAAAGAATTCAGAAAGTGAATGTGGCTATTTCTCAACTTGTTTCAATGTGGATTTATTCACCAAGTTTAGAACAAGAACTAGGGCAGAAAATCGTGTAGGCATGAACTCCAGTAGTTGAGCAAGTGAAAGAAGAAATGTTTGTAGAAGGTCCCTTTAGCTAAAAACAATTCGAAGCTTTTAAAGTATGGAAAAGCTATTTTTTTGTATGCTAACTTAACAGTTATGAATTTAATTCTACTCAGAATCAAATGAAGCTTCCTACTGTTACCGGCCAAGAAGTTTTCGACAAACCTACCAAGCCAAAAAAATGCTAAAAAATGTGCCTCAGATGTTGGTTTGGTTTTTTTTTTTTTTTGGGGGGGGGGGGGGGATAAAGAATTAAGTTTAAATTTTAGTCACGATAAATAAATATTTAAAATAACTACCCTCATTTTCACAAAAGGAACTCAATCCTACCCTAGAAGTTGCAAACAAATTATGACCTTTCAAAACTGTCTGCCATTCCCATGACTCAATGACTAACATTCCCTATGAAATGAATAAAGTTGAATAAACTCATCAACTTTACACTTAAATGCTTGAGGCAGTTTTAAATGAAAAACCACGTCACGATCAATTATTTTTAAAAAACGTAGTTTGAAAAGAAATTTAGACCACTAATGTTGCAAACGCAAAGCCCGCAAATTAAATCCAGTTCGCAAGCGTACCATCATCTCAAAATTGTCACAGATCTGAAATAATGCCAAGTCAGAAGAAAATCCTTAGCATTTTGGATTAATCTGCAATTTTCTGTCGCATTCACTCATATCTTGGAAGCGTTTCCAGCAAGGCTACCAAGAGGGTTTAAGAATGCTGTTGGACGCTGGCGCATTCCCGAACCGCCTATTCAGCCCCCACGCTACCTGCAGAAACCCTCGGCAGTGTTAGGTCTCGTGGCTAGTGGGAGAAACGAGGGCAAAACCCACCTGGGTGGACACCTTAAAGAGATGGGGTGGGGGGGAACTAAAAACAAGAGGCCTAAAAACTAAAGATAACTCCACAGGGAGTCTACACTGCACAAAGTGGGGAAGAAACCAGAGACGAGATATTCTATCCTTTCAAATGGGCAAAAAGATGATTGACGGCTGGAAAGATAAAGATCAGACCCCTCCCTCCCAGCCCCCGGCCTGGGCTTAACCCACTCCACGCCTCCACCCCACCCACGCACATGGGACCCTCCGAGTTTTAACTAGCTCCGCCAGGAGGCCGCGGTGCCCTTCAAAAGCAAACGCCCATGGTAGCCTTGACCTCGGGGGCCCAGTTCCCTCCACTGTGCCCACCCCACGCCCAGGTGGGAGCCCCGGTAAAAAGGCACGGGGCCCACTCCAGAAAGTGGGCAGGAGGGGTATGGAGGGAAGGAAGGGCAAGCTCTGGGGTGGGGGTGATCGTGGAGCGCGCCACCCGACGCGGAAGCCCCTAAGAGGCACGTGTGCGGAAAGCAGGCCGGGGCCACGCGCGCAGCGCCCGTTACCTAGGGTGTGCATGGGGGGCTGCGGGGAGCACTGGGGCGCGCGCCCGCACGGGAAAGGAGTTTGGGAAGGAAAACACCAGGCGCGGGGTGGGGGGCGGGAGGAAAGCGTATGAGCAGAAGACCGGCTGCTGTAGGAGGGGGCGGGGACCCACTCACGCTCTCGGAGCCTGTTCTTGAAGTTGGGGTCGCTCCGTCTCTTGCGGTCGAAGTAAATACAGTAGCCGATGAAGAGGGCCCCACACACGCCGGCAGCGATCGCGCCACTCCGGCCCACCATGTTTCCGGCTGCTGCTCGCGGTGGAGGTAGCAGCAGCGGCCCCGTCCCCCGCTGACCCCCAAGCCAGGAGAGTAGGCTCGCTCCGCTCCCGTCGAGGGCGGAGCCAGCGAGAGAGGGGGAGGGGAAAGGACCCCTCAGCACCCCACTTCCGCTATGACGTCCTAGAAGAGCGACGTTCCCTAGACGTCTAGGGCAGAGCCTGAGGAGAAAAGGGCTAAATTCTCTGTTCAGCGCATGCGCGGCGGAACGCGGCCTGATCACGTGGGACGCGGTCTGACCACGTGGGACAAAACGCACCCTCTGCCTGGAGCGAGCGATGTTTGGCGGCGAATACGGCGAGTCTGAGTCTTACGCTTAGATAACTACAGATAAACGTTTGTTAAATGAATGAATGGCAGTGTCTTCTAGAGCCGATATACCCTCTTAATGAGGGCGGGCACTTGAGGTGGTCACTAAGCAACGCTGTGCCCTGGGCAGTGCTAGCTATTAAATTACCTCCTGACCCCACCCACCCTCTATAGGCTGGCTTTCTCCTTTACCTAAAGAAAGGAGACCGCGCCACCTTTAGCACCAGGCGAGCTGGGGACTGTCAGTTAATTTAAACAGTTCCCCTTTTCCTCCAAGTGGCTGGGCTTCCAAACTCCTCGCCTTGTAACCTTCAGTCTCCTCCCATAGCCACCCAGACTGTGAAGTCTTACCACTCTGTTTATGCGGAAGTTGGACTCTGTTCTTTTCTCTAATCCACGCTGTGACCCTGCCTCGTCATTTGTGTCCGGGCTATTGCAATAACCTCCCAAGTGGCTTCCCCACCGCATTCCGTTCTCTACAGGACTACCAAAAGAATGGCATTTAAAAGCCCGTGCCTGACCTTGTCATATTGTAATACTGGAAAAATCAGTTACTGTTAGGAACCCCTGAGAAACCCCCTAGCTACTGACAAGCACCCCCCTAAAGAATGGACTCAGATCTCTTCGGCATTTAGCAGATATCCCTGGGGCCCTGTGACTCCTCCAAGGAATGTCAGTAGATAGGACCATCCCAATGAAGCATAACCTGGCAGACCCTTTCTGTCTAGTAGATATCCCTGGGGCTCTCTGACTCCACCAAGGAATGTCAATAAGATTATCCCACTTTTGATCAGCCAGGACCTTTTGTTCTTGTTCCCCCACCCTGTGACCTGGCTTGTAGGTTCCAGGAGATAATTAACTTCTGTACCCTGTATTTCCGATATAACCCACACCTTCACCTCAAAACGGGGCCATTGATTTGGGTAGCACCCCGATGGCCTCCGGCTAATAAATTCTCCATTTAAAACCTATACTCTGTGGAGTGTCTCACTCGCTTCTGGTACAACAATATAAACACTCAAAAACACTGGTTCCCTCTTGCCTACAAACTGCAGGAAGGAAAGAGCTCTGGTTTTGGAGTCAGAGGATGCAGTTTTAAAATCTCACCTCCAAAAAGGGCAAGTCATAACTTATCTGGGCTTCGCTCAGCTTCCTTATCTGTGAGATCCCTTCCAGCTCTAAATCTGTGGTCCTCATGCTCTTCCACAGTCTAGCTCCAATCTGTTTTCACATTTCAGATTTGTCCTGTTAAACCTGAAAATTTGGTTGAAGGAAACAACAGAGCTAGGTGATAGAAAAATCCATGTTGTTTATTATTTTCCCTTAAAGCATAGCTAAGCTAGCTTACTTGTACGTACAAGGAGTCACAGCATAGGCTCTGGCTGTCTGAATAAAGCAATGAGAAAACTTATATACGTTATTTTAGCAGAGCTAGCAAGCCTGTATTACCTCATTTTTTATGACCCCCATGTATGTTTAACCATGATACAAGAAGAGGATTTTCCTTAATTGAATAGAGTTGTAAAGGATGTTGACAAAAGTCAGTTGAAACTACAGCCCAGCGTCTCTGTGTCTCATTACATTCCATAACATAGTATATACCTGTAGAATATTAAGTAAGGTAATCTCTCTTGGGGTTAGAGTAATGTCCTTGGGTCAGTCTAATCTGGCCTTGTTGACAGAGGTAAGGGTATTTCCTGAGCAAACTTTTAGAGAGAACAAAGAAGCCCAGGTCCTGGATCTTCATCCAGTTACTCATTAATTCAGGCTCTGGGTCTGGTTGAAATTAGAAATGATATAAAATAGTATAATATTTTCCACATTTCCTCCTTTTGGTCAAAGGTAAGCTGAAAGCTTCACCTGAAGACCAATTAAGGTATGGAAAAACCTCTATCTTCCTCAGGGGTAAAGTTGTAAAAATCCTTATCTAGGTGGAGTCAGGTTTTTTTTTTTTCTCTTTCTGTGTTTGGACATCCCCAGAGATGGACAGTAATTATAAACTACTTGTAAACAAGCAGAGGGAGTAAGTTGCAAGGGGCAATAAGCCAAAGACACCAAAAGTACAGGTAAACAGTCTTGGGAATGCAAGGGACTCAGAAAGGGAGTTGTCCTTCGTACAGGTTCTGGTCCAGAGTCTCGGGTGGGGCTGCCTGTGTCTGATGCTGTCCCCTTCAGGCTCTTTGAAACCAGAGGGCAGGGTGTCCTATGGGCTCAGATGTCCACTCAGGAGCATGGCAATCATCAGATGTGATAGAAGGATCAAGGAGTCCATATCCACATGTTGGCAGCTATAGAAGTAATCAGATCCCACAGTAGCTCCCAGAACACATATGATTTGATAATTGAGAGAAAAACAGCACAACATAGGTCCCAGCCACACAGGGCAATAAATGGTTCAGTATCCCAGCCACACAGGGCTGAGTTTAAATAGTTACAATAAAGTTTTTTTTTCTCACAATTCACAAAACTACACAATTACATTAAGTACAGACCAAACCGCTTAGATGGTTCACAATAGAGGAGGAAATTTGCATGTCACATGTTTTACATTTACATATTAGATAACCAAGAAAACTTAAACATGAACCATACAGAGTAATGCAATCATTATTAACAATGTTGACTAACATTAAATTCCTTGTATCCCAGTAGCATAGTGCATATACCATCATAAATTTTTAGTCATGCCATGTCTCTTTGATGGCATTTACAAAATAATCCACAAACCATTCTTAACAAAGCTTAAAATGTTTCTGATTTAATTCCAGCAATTCATTGCACAATTTTTATACAAAGTAGCTTTAAATCCCAGTTACATATTTCCAATGTCCATTTAAAGCCACAAATTTTTTTTTCAGATGCCTGATTGTAGTTATCTGGTTCCTATATAGTAAAAGAGAGTTCTGCTTCTCTGTTTCAGATCTAGAAATTCTCAGACAATTCTTACTTAATATAACTTAGTACAATCACTTAAATTTGGCTCTCCTTTTTTTTTTTTAACTTCAGAGTATTTCAGTTCATATATCATCTACTGTTTCTAATCTTACCTAAATTTTGTACCTGGTATAAGAGTCCTTTAAAATATAAAGGTCCAACCATACATTGAATTCATCTTTCTTTTAAAATCATCAGACAGATAGCTTAATAAAGGAGCCACGATTTCACCTGTACCACTATCTTATACAATTTTCTTGTACAAAAATCCACATTTAAGATCTTATTACCAAAACACACTTATTAGCTTGAATTTCCATGACTGATAAATTTTGGAGCCAGTCATACACATCTGTATATAATTCTTAGAGGAATCAATCTGATCCTATTGCCTTTTCCTCAAAATTTACTATCCTATTTAATTAGACATTTATCACATTACATCTTTGTCTTATTACTTTGTCTAATCATTTCCTCCTTTTGGAGGATGTTATCTCTATACTCCTTCTAATCTTTATTTGGTCATGAACATAGGTTAAAATTGTAAGCTATTCATTCCTGCGTCCTATTATAATAACTCAGAGATATTCCAATATTCATCTATTGCCTAATAGATTTAGCATTGTGCTTACAAAACTTCTTGATAATATAAATTTGCTATGAAAGGAAAGAGGGACAATGTCATATATCTTAACAGAAGGAAAGAACTTCCTTAGCTCTGTTTGATTCCCGGCATGAGTCATATCTGTTAGCCAATCATATAGCCATTAGATGCTGAATTGGGAAATAGAGTCAGGAAGATCCTACCCAGGTTGTGTCCAAGGTCGTCTTCAAGACTTTTTCCCAGGCATAGACATCCACTTTTAAAAATTCTCAGTCTGTAATGCCTGCCATTCCACTACTGGCTTCATGTGACCTATCCCTGTAATCAGAGCTTAAAACAATATTAAATTGTAGTCCCTTAAAATCTTAAATAGCAAATGAATATCCTTCAGATAGGACTGTCCCAAATTTCATTGAGCTAATAATTATCAAATCAGCTACATAACTTTTTGGCCTTCTAGAATACTTTCTCACACTCTCAACTTACTTAAACCATTTGAAACTAGTATTCCTTTGGGACAGGAGAGGCTTAGCTAACTCCTTTTTGTCCCTAAACCTTCTTATCTGCCTTTTGTATTTCCAATCAAACCTTTATTTACCTTTCCAAATCTTTCAAACCCATTATTCAGTCTTCCTTCATGTTTCAACCATAAGACAAGATAGCTCATGAATTACTACTTTTTACTGACATAACTGTCTGTACTGGAATCCATTCCAGCTTAAACAAAGCAAAGAGGTTAATGACCAACCTCACAGGTTGAGGAAAGGGACACTTCAGGAATCAAATCTTATACACATTGATAAGCTCTAACTTTTGCTTAAAATAACAAAAGCATTTTCCAAAACATTTCAAGAATTATTTTAATCACTAGCGGTAACATTTTAATTTCTAAGGCCCAATACTCTTAGCATTGTAAAATATTACCACATTTTTCAATATTGCTGATACATCTGTTTGTCAAATTATACAATTTAGAAATGGAACAGTGCCCTAAACATAATTATGCATTTTAAAACTTGAAACAACCCATTTATCAATTTAGGTGAACACATTTCTAAATCTCCATGCACAGAGAATCTTTCATCTCATCATTTGAAACTATAACTTTAAATCACCACATATATTCTCATAATAGGAAACTTCACACAGAAAGTCTGTTCTCATGGTTAAATATCAGTATTATTAATTATTTACTTGTTATAACCACATATAACAGTTCCAAATTTTATCACATCCCTTTGAAAACCCAATTCACATATATCAAAATCAGCTTAAAATTGCTATAATATCATTTCTTACCACACAATGGTCTTCTCAAATTTCACAATCTAAGAGAATTTTTGGGAACACAATGCAATTTTAGAAATACAGAAACAATAATTTTCAGATGACATCTATTGCATTTCCAGATTTCCACATATAGAAATTATTCAGCTTATTACTTTTGGTATTTAAAAAAACCACTTCAAATTAACAATTACATTAAATCAGAGAGATAATAATAATGTTGTATCTAACATATACCAGATTTTACGTTAAGCATTTTACAATCATTATCACTTTGATCCCATAACAACCATCATTATTATTTTCTCTTTACAAATCAGGAAACAGGTCAAACAGAGATTAAAATACAGTTTTGCAACTGGAACAAGAAGTGTGAAGTTACCTAGAGCAGAAGCTAGTATCCCAGTGGTGACAATTCTGGGAGTCAGAAAGTCCAAATCCATCTACCTCACCCTTCCCCCACAACTGCAGAAGTTACTGAGCCTAGGGCAGTTTGCAGCTGCTAAGGACAGAGTGGGCAGAATGCATAGGACCTAGTTGACAATTCCAAACTTTGCCAAAAAAGATGGGCTACAAAGGTATCCATGGGGCACAGGACTGTCATGATACTGTCAGTCTGAATTTCTGTCCTTCTCCTCCCTTTGCCAGGTGGGGAAAGGTGATTTAAGTTTTCCCTACAGTTCTCCTGCATTATCTTCTAATCTGATCTGGGAAGAGAAGAGTTTGTTTTAGCTGCTCTAACTTTTACTGCAGCTTTGGCTGGGTCAGAGACAAGACAATGGTGAACGATCTCAATGATTGTAACTCAAGTAAACTTCACCTAAGTGATCAGCATTGGGAGGGTGTTTTAGCACCAGTGAGAGTTCCTGGAGTGATCTATAGTCTCAGGAGTTCTGTCCCAAAATCCAACTAACCAATTTCTAAACTTTTAATGAATAATCAACCTCAGAATCTGCTAAAATGTTTCAGCTCTATTTTTTTCTTCAAGTCTGGTTGGCCAGACTAGACATTGAAAAAGAAAAAAGAGTCTCTGTTTCCCTAACTGCAGCCTTAGAATTTTCTGGCTACCTGTGTTTCAGATTTTACCAAAGTATAGACATTTCACAGCACAGGCTCTCACACAGACAGTTAACAGACAATCAATAAAACAAATACAGAACAAATACAGACTGAGCTCAGAGTTCAAACAACAGAGAATTAGAAGCTTTCATGAGTTGGCTATTAGCATCCCTATGGTGTTTGGGGAAGCCTTGGCGTTTCTGATTTTTCTGACTCTCCATATCCTATCCCTTAGGAAGGGGGAAAGGGGAGATGGAGGAAGCAGAACAGAGTTACCTCCCTCCGGATCAGAGCCTTTCCTGGGAGGCAGAGGGGGAGGGAAAAAGCACAGCAAAGTGCAGTTTTTCTCCCCAGGATCAGGGCCTCCAAGGGAAGGAAGGAAGGGAGGGAGTGAGGAATAGGGTGGAGGGAGTGGAGGAACAGTTGGACTTCTAATTCTAGTTTTTGACTGATCCATAGTTAATTTTCTAGATCAATCAGTGTTTCCAGGGGATCTATGTGCATTTGCCTGCAGGTATGATCCCTGCCCCCAGAGCTAGCTTAAAGGGAATTTTCAGACTTCAACCAATTTTGTGGGAGTCCTTTTTGGAAGCTGGGAAGAGAGACAACTTACCCCCACCTTGTCAAGGCCAAAATTCCAGGAAAAATTAATCCTATGGTGCCCAAAAGCGTTGGCAAGGTTGGGCTGCATTGTCCCGTTTCCATCATTTCCATCCGAAAGTCACGGCACCATAACTGTTAAACCTGAAAATTTGATTGAAGGAAACAACAGAGCTAGGTGATAGAAAAATCCATGTTGTTTATTATTTTCCCTTAAAGCATAGCTAAGCTAGCTTACTTGTACGTACAAGGAGTCACAGCATAGGCTCTGGCTGTCTGAATAAAGCAATGAGAAAACTTATATACGTTATTTTAGCAGAGCTAGCAAGCCTGTATTACCTCATTTTTATGACCCCCATGTATGTTTAACCATGATACAAGAAGAGGATTTTCCTTAATTGAATAGAGTTGTAAAGGATGTTGACAAAAGTCAGTTGAAACTACAGCCCAGCGTCTCTGTGTCTCATTACATTCCATAACATAGTATATACCTGTAGAATATTAAGTAAGGTAATCTCTCTTGGGGTTAGAGTAATGTCCTTGGGTCAGTCTAATCTGGCCTTGTTGACAGAGGTAAGGGTATTTCCTGAGCAAACTTTTAGAGAGAACAAAGAAGCCCAGGTCCTGGATCTTCATCCAGTTACTCATTAATTCAGGCTCTGGGTCTGGTTGAAATTAGAAATGATATAAAATAGTATAATATTTTCCACAGTCCCACGTTACTCTTCTCTATCTATTCTACCTTCATTCACATACTCATTGTCTCCCACGCGTCTAATGCAGTTGCATCAAACTCAAATAGAAGCAGGGCCACTAAATCCTAAATGAGGATCCCTGTCAGTCATATATTGACTTAGAAAACCACATATTATGGTCATAGGTTTTATTCATTTTTTTGTCACATATTTGTCAAATCAAAATTACATTTTCATCTGATTTAGGCTTGTACTAGGGGTGTTGTGTGACCATGTGGCCCATATTTGATGCCTCTCTCCTAAGGTATTTTCACTTCCTTGATTCTCATAATTCTCAGAAATCGTAGCATCTACTAGAATTTAAAGGGGGCAGTTGAGATTATCTAAGCACTTCTCTTTACAGATGAAGAAACAGACCCTGAGAGGTGGCTCTTCAAGGAAGTGGAAGCTCAAGGTTACCCAGGTGTTGAGGGCTGAGTTAGAGCTGAGCCCTGTCCTCCTCAGACCTCCAGGCCCAGGAGCCTGCTAAGATAAACTCAGGGCTTTGAGATATGGGTGGAGCCAGGAGGAGGGGTCTCGCCTTTGTTGCCTCCCTAGCAATTCCAGGTCTTTGCTGGGACCTGCCTGACCACATGGAACTTCCGGTTCTCTGCCCAGGCTTGCCAGAGCACATGGAGCTTCCGGTTCTTTGCCTGGACTGCCTGACCGCAGGGAGCTTGGGGTTAGCTCGGGAAGAGAAGAGGAGGAGAGTAGGTGGAGTCAGGGCAGTCCTAGTACCTAGGTGTATTGATTTTTACCTGTCCTTCACCCACATAACCAAAGAATGTACCTACATCACTAAAGATATAAAAGTGCTGCTTGCTGAAATAATAAACGGAGTCATTCACCATCTTTCGGCTCCCACCCCATTCATTGTCCGCGAGATCAGGTCCTTTGCTAGGCAAAGGCCTGGGGCTTGGGGGGAACCCCGAGTATAGTTGCGAGGCTTCAGGAGCCCGTAACACCCAGGCACAAAATAGGAGAGGTAGGATTCAAACCCAGGTTCTTGTGATACCCAAATCTCTTTCCAGTACAGCACACCAATAATTGTCTTTCCAGGTTCACTCAGGCCCCTAATTACCACCTTTTCCCCAGGAGTAAGTTCTCTTTCCTTGTTCAAATTACGTTTTACTTAGGTATATGCACGTTAAATCTACTGGTACCACCTTTTCACCTGGTGGACCCCTGGCAGAACATAATAATCTCCGCATAGATAGGAACTGTTTCATATTTGTGTCCATGGCATCAACTTGAATGCTTAATGTATATTGAATTAAATTAAATTCTAACTTACTCTTAAACCTAGGGAGTCTAGCTTCGCAACCCCATGCCCTAGTTTCAAACTGTAAGGTGAATTTTAGTGTGTGTAAAGTGGATTTTTGTTATTATTTCGTAGAGTTCAGTTTCCCAGGATCTTTGGCCATAACTACCTCAGTTTCCCAGGATCCGTGGCCATAACAATCTGTTTCCCTGGTATTAGACATGAGTTCCCAGGCTCATGGTTCAAAACATCTCCACCTCATTTGCACAGCATTACATAAGGATAAATAATATAAACATGTATGCTGAAACTGTAAGCATCCACTGCGACTGCGCAGTGAGATATAGGGATGAGGTGATGTAAACTTGTGAGGCTTTTGCTGGCGATATGCCTTCTTTGTCTGATGCCCTACGAAACAGGTGTCCAGTCGTCAGTGAGTTGAGGAACCTTTATGGTTGAATGCACAAGCTGGGATGCTGTGTGCCTTGACTGAGCCCCCATCAAGGATTGGGAGGGGGGAATCTCTGTTTCCCTCAACCGGCCCCCATTGAGGCTTGAGGGGATTCAGGGGAACCCGTTAGGGTTGAATGCACAAGTTGTGCCCCAGACATAGGGGTAGTTGCCCCCTTCTCCCCGGCCTTTACCAGAAGGGTGATTAGGGAATACTATAGGAGTTTGTAGTGCTTCCATTATCAGGAATACTGTACTAGAGAAAACTACACTAGAATAAAGCTTATTATTAACCCCTTTGAAGCTCGTTTTCCTGTCTGATCAGATCAAGAGTGAACCTGTTAGAGGCTGGAGTCCATGCCTCCAGTGCCTCCTGTGTATTATCTGTCTAACACAAACATAAAGAAAAAAACATACTGTGGTACACAACCACAGATATATTGCTTCTGTGATGACTAACTTTGATAGACTTGGCTCTTCTCAGCAACATGAGGTTCAAAGACAGCCCCAAAGGACTCATGATGGAAAGGGCTATCTACATCCAGATAAAGAACAATGGAGTCTGAATGCAGATTGAGGTAAACTATTTGCTTTCTTTTTTTTTTCCTCTTCTTTTTTGGTTTTGTTTCTTCTTTCTCATGATTCATTCCATTGGTCATAATTCTTCTTTACAATTTGACTATTGTGTAAATGGGTTTAATGTGAAGGTATATGTAGAACATATATCGGATTCCATTCCATCTTGGGGTGGGGGGGAGGGTGGGGAAGAAAATTTGGAACTCAAGAGCATGTAGAACTGAGTGTTGTAAACTAAAAATAAAAAAAATATTGTTTCTAAATTAATATTTACAGTCACAAAGATAAAAGAATCCTCTACAAATTTTTGGTTTTTTGGAGGGGAGTCCCCTTGCCTCCATTCTAACTTCAGTTACAAAAGTACTACTGATGAGGGTAGTCTCTGGGAACCCCCTTGAATCTGGAGTACAGTCTCTGGGAACCTCCTTGAACCTGATGGGATACAGTCTCTGGGAACCACCTTGAGCTCTCCTTGAATCTCCCCACTAGATCTGGCCTTTGCCTAAGGCCATAGGCCTTTCATTATCCAGGCCCAAATCTCTACCTAGCCTAGCCCTCTATTGTCCAGCTGCTTCCCACCCTTGATCCTGATCAAAATATCTATACCCTAGCTTTGTTACCCTAGTCTTCTGTGGTCTTCCACTTCCAGGTAGCCTTCAGGTATTTCCCACCCTGGAGTCCAACCTCACCCCAGTCACCCCAGTCCACTCTAAACTCCTTTAGTCATCCCACACTCCTCAAGATCACCCCTCAATCCCTCCCACAATCTTTCTGTATTGACAATCCTTTCAGATTATTTAAACCCCAATAATATCCAAAGCATCCAAACTGCTTTTGCTCTATTCTAAAAATGCCCCTTTCTGTGTCAGCAACTTCAAAGACCAGATAAGATTGGCAAGGGGTATCTTTCCTGTTGGTGACAGAATGTCTGCAGACAGAACAGTGGGACTTCTCTTATCTTGATATTCTAGGGACATTTGCATCTTGTAATCACAGTCTCTAAGTGGCATTACCTTGTCAATTGTCTTGTTCAACTAAGAACTTCCTTTCTTATGACATGGAAATCATAAACACGTGTTGGGATTGTTACTTAAACCTTGTCTTTCTTCTTTCAGTCAGTCAGAAGTTTGCTTCTGATTCCATGATCATGTATCTGCTAGCTTCAAGGGAATAAACTATATGAATTTATTTATCACCTAGCCTGTTTGCCTCCTTTAACCAAACTTTCAGGTCGATAGTATATATGCCTCATCTTGCTTCCATGAAGGCACTCAGATTCAATCTAGCTCAGGAGATTAAAATCTGGCCCACTTGTGAAAACAAAGGGTAAGATTTCTTAAGACAACTCAATATGGCAACTCTTTAATAAACTTTGTTTTTCCTTGGCTGAGAAGGCTTGAGTTGAATTCTTTTGGCAGATTCCAGTGGGTTGGTATTTTGGGATCTCTAGCACCCCTAGAAACCTAGGTAAATGATGAGGTTTGGGGTTGAAAGGTGCTCAGCTACTTCCCACCCTTAATCCCATTCTCTTGGTTCCTGGAGTCTGACCTCATCCCAGTCCCATCAAGCTCCTCCTTAGACTCCTCCTCAAGACGCTCCCTAAACCCCTCCTCCCATCACTCCGGGACCACCCTAGATCCTTCCTATAATCTTTGTGTACATGTTTCATCTTGCCTCTACGAAGGTGCTCAGATTCAAACTAGCTCAGCTCCGATTGATCTGGCCCGCTGGCATAAGCATCACAAATGCTTAGACTCCCTAAGAGTGTACCCAATATGGCGAACCTTTAATAAACTTTGTTTTTCCTTGGCTGAGAAGGCTCGAGCCGAATTCATTTGGCAGGACCCAGCGTGTCAGTATTTTGGGGTCTTGAGCACCCCTCAACTCCAAACCTCACCATTCGGGGTTTCACGACACTGCTTTCTCTTGATGTCTACCTTTCTGCCCACTCCTTAGTCTCTTTCTGGAATATCATCCATGTCATGACTTCTAACTGTAGGTATACCCCCAGACCATCTTGTCATAATAATTAGCATCTATGTAATGGTTTAAGGTTTGCAAAGAGCTTTATAAATGTTCTCATTTTGTTCTCACAAACACCCTAGAAGACAGGTGTTATTATCCCCATTTTATAGATGAGGAAACGGGCAGACAAGGAACTTGCCCAGTTATTGTCTGAGGCCAGATTGGAACTCAGGTTTTCAAGACTTCAGGTCTAGTGTTCTGGGCCAACTACCTGTCACTATCTACACTCCCAACTTCAATGGCTCCCACAGAGCAAATTATCATCTCCATGCAGATGACTTCCAGACCTGTATATTCAGGTTGTTTTTGTCTCTTGAACTCCAGTCCTCTGGATTACCTACCAACTACTACCAAGTGCCTACTAGACATTTTCAACTAGATGTCCCATAGACATCTCAAAGTCAACATATCAAAAATTGAACTCATATTTCTCCCCAACCCACACCTCTTCTAAACTCATCTGTCAAGGGCAAGGCCATGTGGCCAGAGAGCAGGTTCTCCACCCCTGATCAAGGGTATCATCATTCTTCATCACCTACAGTCTCAATTTCACCATCTTCTTTGCCTCCGAACTCTTCCTCACGTCACATACCCTAACCATTGCCAGATGTTGATTCTACCTTCACATCCCTCATATCCATCTCTCTGTTCACATAGCCACCCCCCCAAACCCTAGTTCAAGCCTTCATCATCTCTTACAGAGACTATTACAGTAGCCTCCCAATTGTGCTCCCTGCCTCAAATGTCTCCCCATTCAATCAATACAGTTATGAGGAAAGCATTTTGTACCCTTTCAAGCAAGCACTACGGAAATGAAGCTGACATTATTTAGTAGGTCATAACTCTGGTAACTGCCTCTTCCTCGGTGGAACATTGTTCTCCCTTCTGACAGTTTTATGTTGTATAGGGAGTCTTCATTACTCTAATTCATTCACTAGTTGACTCCTAAGTGCAGACATTCATGCCCCTCCTAAGCTGTCTGATCATCCTATCCATGTAAAGTCATAAGACCACAGATTTAGAGCTCAAAGGAACCTTAGGGGTTAAGTCCAACCCCTCATTTTACAGAGGATGAAACGGAGGCCCAAAGAGGTTAAGTAACTGTATTAGGAGGGCAGAGTTTATAATCTCAAAGAGGATCATAAACATGTCTGAAACGTTCGGAACCGCCGGATATAAGAAATTCTCAAAGTAGAAGGCAGAAGAATCAAAACATTTATTTAGGCTCCACAGTAACCAACCCATGAACCAGCAACCCCATTTTGATATATTGATCAAAAGCTTCCAGGCCCAATAAGTACGCCTTGAAAGAGTAACCAGGAGGCTACAGAGAAGCATGATTGCGTAAAGCAAAATCATGTTTCCCCCTCTATGGTAATAAGATTACCCACTGGCCTGAAGTCTTTGTTCAGCTTTCTCCCGTAGGTCAGCTCTGCTACTGGCAGCTCCTGCTTCAGCTGTGTCTGTGGCTGTGGCTGTAACTGACGTAACTGTCGTAACTGCCTCTGTAACTGCCTCTGGCTCCAACTGAAGCTGCTTTTAACTGTCGCTGTAACTGTCGCTGGCTCCAACCGGAAAAGGAAAAGAGGATCTTCAAGCTGTCCTCTCCCCTCTTATAGAGTTTTTGACATCATCAAGCACCGCCTGAATGACCAGGGCCGATTGGTTCTTGACTTGGCCCCTCCCCCTAGCATAGCCGTTAACACCTCCCCTCAGCCAGCCCCATGACTCTTCACACAGGAAGTTGTCTGGTCCTGCCCCGGAAGAGCAAGCCACAGTGTCCAGAGGCTCAATGAGGTAAGCTGAGTCATTCAAAGAAAACAAAGGCCATTCTGGCTACAGTAACTTGACTGGTGTCATAGTGTTTTGATAAGGATTTGAACTCAGATCTTTCTCACTCCCAAGTCCAGAGCTCATTTACCATACCATGATTGTATACGTATACACTACCAAAAGCATCACAAAATCTGTGTTGAAATACACCTGAGGCCACATCTTAACAAGGATCCCTTCTACAACAATTGCTAGCATTTATATAGGGCGTACTATGTGCCATGGTGCTGAGCATTTTGCATTTATCTCATTTGAAATATTATTCTCAAGTTCCTTTACTTTGGCTACTATCTAGCTAGGTACAACTCAGTGATCAAGGAGTTTTTGGTTCCACTTAAAGTTCAGCAGGGTGTTCCTAAAGTCTGGACATATAGGCAAAAATTCATATTTTCAAGGAATGAAATGAATGAAATTTTCAACATTTTATTTAATTGGAATATTAACAAATAACTTTTTTTTTTGGAAAGGGGAAGTCAGGGCAATTGGGGTTAAGTGACTTGCCCAAGGTCACACAGCTAGTAAATGTGTCAAGTGTCTGAGGTCACATTTGAACTTGGGTCCTCCTGACTCCCGGGCTGGTGCTCTACTCACTGTGCCACCTAGCTGCTCCTTATTGTTTTTAATGAATGAGAAATTAAAGCACAATTTCTAATACTCGGGTTATTAAATATTAGCTAGCTCATTTTTCAAAGTCATCCAAATCAGGTTTCTCCTATGTAAAACATATGAGTGACTGTAGGGTTAGAGTAACAGTCTTGGAGTCAGAAAGACCACAGCTTCTGACATCTACTAGCCGTGTGATTATGCCAAGTCACTGAAACCTCCAGGCCCCCAGGGAACATTTTAAAACTCTTGAAGTTTCAGGAATTACTGATCCCTATCAGTTGTGAAAATGTCTACTTTGGGAGCTCCCTACACAGATAAAATAACACATTTATGTAAAAAAAATGCAGAACACATTATGCTGGAAAGAACACTGAAAAAGCAAGCAACTAGAAAATTATCACTTAACATGATAGAAATAAATGCTACATCAATCATAGTCCTTCCTTTTGAGGAGCTAACTCTATATTTTAAATATTAAAATATACTTTCTTTAAGGAGGTAAGTTTTACAATCTGGATCAGCCACTAGAAGCTAGGGTTGTCCAGATTTCAAGAATACCCTACTTATAAATTAACAGTTCTTGCACTCATTAAATAAAACATAACTTTATTAACAAATTATCCAACAAGTAAAAAAGTCTCAGACTGACTCTCTATTTGTGTTTTTCCACTCGCTTTTTACTTTTTCCACTTTTTTGCCATTTCTTTTTCTTTTTCAAGGGATTAGCTTTTTCTCCAGAAAATGTATTTTCAGAAAGCTGTCCTGTGTTTTTAGGAGGAAAATTAAGTTTGTGCTTAAATTTGGTGGAATTCTCCAAAACTCTGCCGGTAGTATGTGATGGTTTAACCTTTTCATTATTAACATAACGCTTGACTCGTAGTTTTCTTCCCATTAATTCAGAGTTGTTTAATCGCAAAGCAAGTTGTACAGCATCAGTATTCTGAGGAAATATTTCAAAGATTAATTATTACCAAACAAGATTTCATGCTAAGCTAAACATTTGACCAGAAACCAAATAAATGATCTTAAGGTAGTAGAGCAGTAACTTTTCATTTTTAAGGCTAAAAAATCCTTTGGTTAGTTTGTTTTTTCCTTAAGTCCCATCCTATAGGTGTAGCAGGAGGAGAATCTAAAGATAACAAGGTAAGGGCTTCAAAGACCAAAGTGTCTAGAAGAATATTATACTGGGTATGTGGCTTTAAGTCA
Source organism: Trichosurus vulpecula (assembly GCF_011100635.1). NCBI lineage: Eukaryota > Metazoa > Chordata > Mammalia > Diprotodontia > Phalangeridae > Trichosurus > Trichosurus vulpecula. The sequence goes on along the minus strand of NC_050576.1, from coordinate 147,191,124 downwards.
CGGGCCTCAGTTTCATCTATAAAATAAGGGAGAGCTGTGTATTATGCCTTCCAAGTCCCGTTCAACTCTGTAATTCTGTGATATAATGTAGTTGAACATCACATTTTTGTCTGAAGCCCAAAGCTTACTTATAATATAAGCTAATGGAAAAGTTTTTTATTTCCATTTTTCAAGGTGGAAAACCAAGCCACAAATTCACATTTTAAAAAAATTTAAAACATGATAAAAATAAGTATCGTTAGAGGTAGACTTTAAATGTTGCTAGGAATTTTTTTTGTTAGAAAAGTATTTGTTGTAATACTCCTCATTATAATGGGGTTTGAACTGTATTATTTTTTTCCTAACACAGAATTTAAGAATAGAGATTTAACAGCTTATATAAGGTTAAGCAATAACACAATATTATTTTCTTTTAGCTAATCTTCAAATATTTATAATGCATTAATCTTCATACCTCAAAGAGCACATAGCCACACCCTTTGCCAACTCCAGTAACTTTGTTTCTCACAATTTTTACTGCTAAAACACTTCCACAGTCAGAGAAGTGCTCTTGAATAGCTGCCTCTTCAATTTCTGCAAGCAAATTTAATGAAACAGGTCAAGAATTTATTACAATTTTAAAGGATATCTAACATGAAATTTATTTTAGTACATCTTCCTTTAAGTTAACATTTTTCAATGTTATGAGTCAATTTTAAGCCAGAAATTGGTCAATATTTATGAAAAACCTAGTTTTTACTTTAATTTTAGTCTTAATTATTCTAGAGATAAAATGTTAATTTGAACAGTTGTTAAAAAAAAACTTACTGTAAGGGAGGTTCCCCACGAACACTGATCTCTTGCCCCTCTGAGAAAAAATTTGGATTTAATAGGTTAACAGGGGGAAAAAATAAAACCAAGAAATAAAATCATGGGAGGTGTCTATATAACCAGAACTAGTAATGAATGACAGAGCTATGCTCATGTAACTAGAAAGCACTTCTGGCACCATTACAACTCTGAAATGGAGCCCAAGGTCAAGACAAAACAGCTGTGTCCTTTCATGCCTTCTCCTAAATGTCACTTTTAAAAACTATATTAAATAGAATTCGGCAATTTTAAAAATACAATCTTAACTTACCAAAGGAGTGTCAGATATAAGTTCAACTCTGATGGGAAATCCCTCTGCAATCTGAGCACCATTTCTATTAAGGATATCGGAAAGATGGTTATGAAAAAGAAATGAGGAACAAATTACAAAGACTGTCTAAGAATGACAAATGAAAAAATAAGATTTCACTTCTGAGGTAAGAGATCAAAAGATAAAATTACCTTTTCAGTGCCTTTTCAGCAGCACTCTCTTCCTTAAACACAACATAACCATTAATACTCTTCTGTTCAGGATGAACTTCACGTCTACAAAAAAAGTGAATATGAAATTTTTTTTTTACTTTGTAAAATATAATAAATGTACATTCTCCTATCCCTATTCTGAAATAAATTGTTTCTTTATATAAATATGTAAAAGTGAATATACAGACACTACTCAAATTGTGGGACAATAATCTAAACAGATAACCTGTCCTTACAAATACCTATTGTACCAGAAAACTGGTAAATTGTCTCTGTGACCCTCATCCATGGGAGAGTTCCAGGGCAATGGAATTTAAAACTGGTGAGTTTCACTTTGACACCTGGTAAGCTAGACAGATTTGTAATAAAAGCCTAGAATAATAATAGGCATGACATTTAAACAAATTAAGTTGAGAACAGTTGCTGGACTTGACCGAATACAGAGACAAAATCTGTAATAGAGATAACAAAATTTCAAGGCATTCCAGGATCATTTTTCATTGAGAAGGATCTAAGGAATGAAAAAAAAAATCAAGCACCTATCATGTGATTGTGTTAGGCACTAAAGATACAAATGCACATAGGAATCAGTTCCTGGCTTCAAGGAGCTTACAACATCCTAGTAGAAAATGACAACATATAGAGGGAAGCGGTGGCCAGGGAAGAGTTTGTGGCATTGGAAGTCATAGGGAAATACATTAGCGGAGCCAAAAGGTAATTGATTCCCATGTCCTTCCCAGTATCAGAGGTAATACTGATGTGATTACTATTTCCAGAGTGTTAGAAAGTAGGCGTTGGAAGAGGAGAGGTGGCACAATGTCCAGACAGGCCCTGGTTTCCTAGTGGATGGCTGGATGGGATATGAGGCACGACCTAGGACTGGCTAGATATAGAATATGAGTTGAATTCTATTCCAATAGAAGAGAAAAGATTAAAGACAACACTTTTACAAAAAAACAAAAAAGCTGGGAGGAGGGGGGGGACACACAACAAAAGGAGACATCATCATCTACTAACTCATATATGTCTGTATTCTCATTTCTAAAATTTTTCTACGATTGTTATCTATTGAAAGTAGCCATGATGAAAACATAAATCGGACTAAACAGCCTTTCATAGATGATTTTCTATATCAAACCACAGCTTTACTCTCATACAACTGAGAATAAAGAATATAACACCTCACTATGTCAGTTGCTTATTGATTGTTTAAAAGTTTTTTATCTTATGGAACCAAATGCTGCCATAATGGCTCTCCTCAAACATCTGCCATATAAAAACAAATATGTGTCTCTATAACAAATATAACTATAGAGATAATTTTGTTCAATGATACATTTCACTTTTAAGGTGAAAACAAGGAAATAAGCTCTTATTCACAAATGATATTATATTAATTTCACCAAACTCCAGTACAGTAAAAAAAAAATCCTTAGTAAAATCCATGGCAATAAAAAAGAGAGATTAGTTTAACCATCCACATTGAATGAAAAATGCAACACCCAGATGAATGTATTAGTCAATTAGCATTTATTAAACATCTAATATGTGCCAGGCACTGTGTTAAATGTTAGATATAGCTGTAAAGGCAGCTCACTGAATTAATTTAACAAAAAGAATATAATGGATGAGCATTACAGGTGGACAATGAATTAGATCAAACTAGGGGAAGTGTTTTTACCATGCTGCAATAGTCATCAAAATAATATGGCACTCATCCAAAAACAGAGAAGATCAGTGGGACAGACTAGACAAAGAAAATCTAGAATCAAATATGCAACTATAGTCTAGTGTATATGTAGACCTCCCTAACAGAGCTGCTGGGAAAACTTTAAAGAAATTAGAAAGAAAAAAGACCTGCAGCTTACACTATAATAAACTCTAAAAAGACAGACGACCCAAGTAAAACAGATTGCATTGTCAAGAAATTAGGGAATTGATAGTAATACATTTCAGACCCATGGCTAGGCAAAAATTCTACCAACAAGAAAGAGAGAGTATAAAAGACAAAATAGACAGTTTCAATCATTAAAAAAATGAAAAGGCTTTTGTACACACTAAATCAATAGCAGGAATAAAGAGAAGTCGAAGAGAGGAAAAAAATCTTTAAGTTTCACACATCTGATAATTTCATAGGATCTCAGAGGCCTTCTAGTTCGTATAATTGATGAGGAAGCTGGGGCTCAAGGAGGTTCTATGTGACTTGCCCATGCACAGGGAACTCCTGTCCAGATGCGACCTAGCTCATCAATGTCATTCCTAAAATATGGCACTTACAACTGAACCCAGTTTCCAGATGTGGTCTGATGAAGGCAGAGTAAAGGACGGCTATCACACCTTTGCTGCTGGACTCCAAGCCTTTCTTAATATTGCCTATGCTGGGGGCAGCTAGGTGGCGCAGTGAGTAGAGCACCGGCCCTGGAGTCAGGAGGACCTGAGTTCAAATCTGGCCTCAGACACTTGACACATGTACTAGCTGTGTGACCTTGGGCAAGTCACTTAACCCCAACTGCCCTGCCAAAAAGCAAAAAAAAAGATATATATTGCCTATGCTTGGCGGGGGAGGAGCCAAGATGGCAGCTGGAAAGCAGGGACTTGCTTAAGCTTCCCCCTCCAGGTCCCTCCAAACACCTATAAAAATGGCTCTGAACAAATTCTAGAGCTGCAGAAGCCACAAAATAGCAGAGGGAAGCAGGGCTCCAGTCCAGGACAGTCTGGATGGTCGCTGGGTAAGGTCTGTTTCACGGAACTGGGAGCACAGCGGAGCAAAGCCCAGCGTGGGACGCGCCAGGACCAACCAGACCAGGAGCCAGGTGGAAGAGGTCATAGTGCCCTGAATGTGTGAGCTGTGGCAGTTTACCAGACTTCTCAACCCACAAATGCCAAAGACAACAGAGCAGGTTAGTGGGAAAAAAACTACTGGGACTGAGTGAAAAGAGTTCGCAGTCAGCCACCGCCCCAGGGGCGCAGAAGTGGAACAGCTCTGGGGATGCTTCCAGAGCTACAGCTGCAGTTGCTTCTGGCCCCAGGCCCACCTGGTAGGAGGAATTAAGTGGCGGATCAGAGCGGGAGTGCAGAACCTGCTTGGATCTGAGTCGAGGTCAAGGTTGGCAGTTCTTGGGGGAGGAGGAGTGCTGGTGTGGCAGAGCTTGCTGTGTAGAAATACCTCTGAAAACAACAGGGCAGCCCCTCAAGCTTGGGACAAAGTACTCTTTACTCTACAAGCAGTCATACCCCGACAACAAGCTCAAGTAGTTGGCTGGGAACATGAATAGGCAGAGAAAACGGACTCAGATTCAGAATCAGACTTTGGAATCTTTTTTTGGTGACAAAGAAGACCAAAATGTATAGCCAGAAGAAGTCAACAAAGTCAAAGAGCCTACATCAAAAGCCTCCAAGAAAAATATGAATTGGTCTCAGGCCATGGAAGAGCTCAAAAAGGATTTGGAAAAGCAAGTTAAGAGAAGCAGAGGAAAAATTGGGAAGAGAAAGAGAATGATGCAAAAAAAAACATGAAAAACAAGTCAATGACTTGCTAAAGGAGACCCAAAAAAATACTGAAGAAAATAACACCTTAAAAATTAGACTAACTCAAAAGGCAAAAGAGCTCCAAAAAGCCAACAAGGAGAAGAATGCCCTGAAAGGCAGAATTAGCCAAACAGAAAAGGAGGTCCAAAAGACCACTGAAGAAAATACTACCTTAAAAATTAGATTGGAGCAAGTGGAAGCTAGTGACTTTATGAGAAATCAAGATATTATAAAACAGAACCAAAGGAATAAAAAAGTGGAAAACAATGTGAAATATCTCATTGGAAAAACCACTGACCTGGAAAATAGATCCAGGAGAGATAATTTAAAAATTACTGGACTACCTGAAAGCCATGATCAAAAAAAGAGCTTAGATATCATCTTTCAAGAAATTATCAAGGAGAACTGCCCTGATATTCTAGAGCCACAGGGTAAAATAGAAATTGAAAGAATCCACAGATTGTCTCCTCAAATAGATCCCAAAAAGAAAACTCCTAGGAATATTGTTGCCCAATTCCAGAGCTCCCAGATCAAGGAAAAAATACTGCAAGCAGCCAGAAAGAAACAATTTGAGTATTGTGGAAACACAATCAGGATAACACAAGATCTAGCAGCTTCGACATTAAGGGACTGAAGGGCTTGGAATATGATATTCTGGAGGTCAATGGAGCTAGGATTAAAACCTAGAATCACCTACCCAGCAAAACTAAATATCATGCTCCAAGGCAAAATATGGATTTTCAATAAAACAGAGGACTTTCAAGCTTCCTCGGTGAAAAGACCAGAGCTAAACAGAAAATTTGACTTTCAAACACAAGAATCAAGAGAAGCATGAAAAGGTAAACAAGAAAGAGAAATCATAAGGGACATACTAAAGTTGAACTGTTTTGTTTACATTCCTACATGGAAAGATGATGTGTATAATTCATGAGACCTCAGTACTAGGGTAGCTGAAGGGAATATACATACATATATATAGACAAAGGGCACAGGGTGAGTTGAATATGAAGAGATATCTAAAAAAAAATCAAATTAAGGGATGAGAGCGGAATATATTGAGAGAGGGAGAAAGGGAGAGATAGAATGGGGTAAATTATCTCACATAAAAGTGGCAAGAAAAAGCAGTTCTATAGAAAGGGAAGAGGGGGCAGGTGAGGGGCAATGAGTGAATCCTGCTCTCATCAGAACTGACCTGAGGAGGGAGTAACATACACACTCAATTGGGTATCTTACCCCACAGGAAAGAAGGAGGAAGGAGATAAAAAAGGGGGGACGATAGAAGGGGGGGCAAATGGGGGAGGAGGTAATGAAAAGCAAACACTTTCGAAAAGGGACAGGGTCAAGGGAGAAAACTGAATAAAGGGGGATAGGATGGAAGGAAATATAGTCAGTCTTTCACAACATGAGTATTGTGGAAGGGTTTTGCACAATGATACACATGTGGCCTATGTTGAATTGTTTGCCTTCTTAGGAAGGGTGGCTGGGGGGTGGCGGGGCAGAGAGGGGAGAGAATTTGGAACTCAAAGTTTTAAAAGCAAATGTTCAAAAAAAAAGTTGTTCTTACATGCAACTGGGAAATAAGATATACAGGCAATGGGGCACAGAAACCTATCTTGCCCTACAGGAAAATAAGGGAAAAGGGGACGAGGTGAGTGGGGTGATAGAATGGAGGGTTGACTGGGGAATGGGGCAATCAGAATATATGTCATCTTGGAGGGGGGGGAGGGCAGAAATGGGGAGAAAATTTGTAATTCAAAATCTTGTGGAAATCAATGCTGAAAACTAAAAATATTAAATAAAGAATAAAAAAATAAAGTTTAAAAAAATATTGCCTATGCGTGTATTACCTTTTCTGGCTGCCCTAGCACACTACTTGAATTGCTATCAAATCATGTCTCTACCATGTTGCAACTGTGATGCTGACTTTTTAAAAGATCCAAGTTGTAACATTTTACCCAAGTAAGACTTTACATTTAACTGGCAGAATTAAAACGACATCTTGAGGAGCAATGAAAAGAAACTACAAGCACAAGCAGGATATACCCGTGAATACTGATGATCTGGGTGAAAAATAGGGTCAAAGACAAGAGTGATCAGTGAGGGGACCAGTCAGTAAGCAGAAATGGAAGATAGGAGGTAGGGAGCCCAAATGCTGCCCTGGTGCTTCCACAGCACTAAAATAAAGACATGAACCTCTCCAACATGGTGAAGGACTTATGTGAACACAGGTAAGAGGGCACAGATGAGAAGGACTGGAGAGCTCTCTACAGTTAGTTAAAGGGAATACCCATAAAATCCTCCATTCACTAACAAGACAGAAAGCATCAACATTACAGCAGCAGAAATAACCTGTAAGGCAGCACAACTGCACTAAAGGTACATCACCCTCAATAGTTCTCTGAGAGCCCAGTAACATATGGACCAGAGAGAAACAAGAGGCAAAATGTACTTAGCTTCCCACAACTCTCTGACAAGTATCCACACAAAAAGTTATTGTTCTGGAGTAGTCAAATTCTAAGTTTATGGGACAAACTTAAGAAAGATCCCAAGAGTCTATCTGAGCAAAGACGCTTTTTCTTTACTTTCTGTTTTTCTTCCTTCACAGCATGACTTACTTGGAAATGTGTTTTGCATGACTGCACATGTATAACCTGTGTCAGGGTGCTTTCTTTCTCAATGCAAGGGGAGGAAGAGAGAGAATTTGGAACTCAAAATTTGAAAAGAAGAATGTTAAAATTGTTTTTACATGTAATTGGCGAAATTTTTATAAAAGAGTCTATTTGAACTGGCAGAATGTGACTATCACCTTCAATAAGAGCAAACTATATTTATAAGATTACAGCCTCTAAGAGTGACAAGCCAGAGGAGGAATTGAGAGTAGACTTTCCTGAAGAGAACATGGGCTACTGTGGCTCCCCCCAGACCCCCCCCTGCCCCCACCCCGGCCAAAATCAACAAAATGAAGAGCAATAAGGAAAAACACTTTAAAACAAGACAAAAAACATGGATCCTAATAAAGGAATTGGGTGGGGTGATCCTGATGTCACAAATTGAAATTCAAAACATATTTATCAATGGAAATGTCGTTATATGTGGTAGGTAGTTTTTTAGTACTATTAGTAAAGTCCTAAATTTCAGGTACATCATAGGTTAAATATACTTTAAAGGTTAGTTTGGAAACCTAATGAACTATGTGGTAAACACAGTCTTTTTTTTAAAAAATTGGCCCAGAATTCTAAAAAGAAAAAAAAAACTACCTTGCCTAGGAAACTTATGGAATACAACTCATTCATAAGGAAATGCAAAAAATCACCTAAGTTTCTTTATATGAAAAAATTCAGGGTTACTTTTACAGGGTTACTATGAGACTAAAATAAGGTAATGATGAAAAATGCTTCAAAAACTCTAAAGGATTTCAATAATAAATGTTATTACTACAATAAAAGGAAATTAATCAAACATTACATAGCAATACATAAAAACTTAGATAAAGCAATACTTAAAAAAACTTCTTAGGTATAACAACTTAAAATTTTAAAGAAAAAAGAAAGGTTTTAACTTACAGGCTTTTTCTTCAATAATTAACTTACTTTATTGCAGCAATCTTTTTGGATAAAGTACTCTTTGCTGGAATCTTTAAAACAAAAAAAAAATAATGAACCTTAAAATATTTCTTCAATGTTACATACAAAAAAGAAAGAAAATTTCAAAGTCTACACATTATCCTATATTAAAAAGCCAAAATATGAAATTTGTTACACTATAATTGAAGCTATTCCTAGAATAAAAAATGAAATTAGTAGCAAAAGTTTCAAACAACTTCATTTAAAAAAACCCTTAAGCATGAAGATGCCCTTATCATAGAGTTCATCCCTCAAGTATTTGTAGATAAAACAGAAATTTTGTTGATGTCTTTTGTTTTTGCAGTACCTGCATTTCCAATGTATCCCTCCCCTAAACCCAAAATCATAGCTTATAACAAAGCAAAACGAGAAAAAAAGGAATTCAGCAAAGATAACTAACATATCAACCAAGTCTAAACTGTCAATTTTTTTGTTAATGATGGATAAAAATATTCCATAGGAAGTTAGCAAAGATGGTCTGACGCTCCAGTTAGGTAAATGCCGAAGATGAGTTAAGATAAGAACTTAGAACAGAAGTGTATCTCCTGCACAAATACAAACATACAACTGCTGCTTGGTGCAGAGGTGAGCCTATAGAATTCTTGTGTATGAGAGCCTTTTGTACTCCTTCCTGACCTTGTGTGACAAAGACACTTACGTGCCGAAAATAAGTCTGTAATTATTCTCAATTTTAGGTAGTAAATTAGATCTGCTTCTGTTCAAACCAGAACTGCTTAGAAGTGGCAAAACAATGTGAATGAAAACAGTAAAACAGTGCCAATTTCAAGATAACTGTAGTGCTCAATCCTGATCCCAGGGAAAACAGAAGACATACATCTCTTGCCTCAGTAGTGAGGTGGAGGGCTAAGGGTGTGGAATGATACATATGCATTTTTGCTTGAGGTTTATTTACATTTTTCTTTGTTGTAAGGGAAAATTCGTGGAGGGGGGAGGGCAGAGGAAGTACACTGGGAAGTGATTCTGTTATTTTTAACAGGCATAAATATTATTAACTGAAGGGGGAACTATGATTTACCCAAAAAAAACCCAAGATACTGGAAAACTTTATGAACATAAATAATTATGAAACTGGAGAAGTAACTGAATGCTATTTATGAATGCCGTCAAAAATATTCAGTTTTTTCTATATACAAAGCAGTAAGCGCCCTGTGGAATGCAAAGATGAACATGATGGTGTCCCTGGCCTTTCAGACAGGGGAAATAAAATACACAGACAGGAGCAGCCAGGTGGTGCAATAGATAGAGGAAGTGGGAAGACCTGTCTTCATGAATTCAAATCTAGCCTCAGACACTTAGTAGTTGTGTGACAATGGGCAAGTCACTTAACCTTGTTTGTTTCAGTTTCCTCATCAGTAAAATAAGCTAGAGAAGAAAATGGCAAACCACTCTAGTATCTTTGTCAAGAAAACTTCAAATGGGGTCATGAGAGAGTCAGACATGACTGAAAAGTGACTTAACAACATAACATTATACAAAGCAGGATGTAATAAAATGCCATAGATTCATTCATTAAAAAACCCACATTTATTAAGCACTTTAGTAAAATTCCATGGGAGTCTGAGGGGGAAGATAGAATTTCCAGGTAAGAGAGGTTATACAGCAAAAAGCTTCATGGTAGAAGTGGTATTTGGACTGTGCTTTAAAGAATAGGTAGGATTTCAAAACTTTAAAAAAGGGAAACAGCATCACAGGAGAAAAGAATGGCTTAAACAATGATGTGGAAGAAAATGTAGTTACATTTGAGGAATGACCAGCAGTCATGTTCACCAAATAAAAAAGGGTTGGTTGAGGCTAGACTGTGAAGGTGCTTGAATCTCAGGCTAAGGCATTCAGATCTTCTTTAGAAGACAGTGGGAAGTCAAAGAAGATTTTTCAGAAAAGGGAAAGACATAATCAAAGATGTACTTTAGGAAGATAAATCACATAGTGCTGTACAGAATAGACTGGAGATGGAAACAGGGAGACTATTTGGAAGGCTATTGCAACAGGCTAGGCAGAGAGTAATGAGGACCTAAACTAAGGTGTTGGCAGGAAAGAAAGGGTATGATTCAAGGGACACTGTGATGACAGAATCAATGAAGTATAGGAACTAAATTATATGGCTTGAGGGCAAGGATGAGTTAAATACAACTGAGGTTTGCAACCTGTGTGACTGGTGGTATTCAAAGAAATAAGTCAAAAGGAGAAATTGTTTTTGAGAGAAAGGGGACAAAAAAGATGGTGAGTTCAGTTTTTTTTTTTTGGAGGGGGAAACCAGGGCAGTTGGGGTTAAGCGACTTGCCCAAGGTCACACAGCTAGTAAGTGTGTCGAATGCCTGAGGCCGCATTTGAACTCAGGTCCTCCTGACGCCAGGGCTGGTGCTCTACTCACTGTGCCACCTAGCTACCCTGTCAGTTCAGTTTTAAACATGTTAAGTCTAAGGTGCTGGCAGGACATAATGGTAGAAACTATAAGCAAGCATTGGAAATACAAAAGTGAGGAACTTGAGAGAGGTGGAAGAGAGAAACAAAGATTTGCAAGTCATTTCCAAGAGAGTAGTTGAATTTATAGAAGTATATAATATCTCTAAGACAGAGTACAGAGAGACTGAGGACAAAATATTGAATAATTCTTACATTTAGGGTGAAAGAAAGGAAATAGTGATATGAAATTAAAAGTCTCAATTATATTTTCTCTTTCATTTAATACAAGAATATTTTTCATTCATATTTTCCTGTCAATGGAGTGGCCGGCAGACAAGAGTTACCAGGTTCCATCAAATATAATGGCAGCCTTAGTAATATGGCTAGCATTTTAGTAGGAAATGAAGACATTAACTTATACAATAGCAAATAGATAGTAATAACAAGTTAGGCCACTCAATATCATGAGGACTGAATTTGAACTTGGGTCAATCCAGAAAGTAAAAGTATAATCATCCTCTACCGTATACCAACCTTTAATGCCAATAAGAGATTTATACAAAATAAAACTACTGTAGTATTTAAATAGAAACAACATACCAAAGAACGAAATCGTACACATTCTATTTGTCCATACTCTTTAAAAAATGACTTCAGCTCCTACAAATGAAACAAACACTCATTCTATTTTCAAATAAAAAAAATCAATTAAAATTCCGACAGTATATAACCTACTAACATTTAATTACTAGTTTTCAAGCAGAGGAATAGTCAAAAGGCAAATGGTCCACTTTGCTTCAGGTCATTTAAGTCTTTCCAGGTTTTTCTGACACCATCCTGCTCGTCATTTCTTAAAGCACAAGAGTATTCCATCAGCATCATGAATTTAGTTGAAAAAAAAAACTTACCAATACTGTAGGTGCAATAGTTAAACCTAACTCCAACTCTTGGCATTTGTTTATATTGTATTTCACAGCATCACCATTCACCTGAGCCATTATAATAATAGCCTTCTGGTTGGTCTTCCCTGCCTCAAGTTTCTCCCCACTCCAGTTTATCTCTACTCAGTTATCAAAACCATCATCCTAAAACACAAGTCTAACCAAGTCAACCATTCCCCTCCATGTAATAAACGCCAGTGGCTTCCTATTACCCTCCAGGATCGAATATAAAATCCTATTTGGCTTTTAAGGCCCTTCATAACCTGGTCTCTTCTTATATTTCCAATCTTCTTACACCATACTACCCTCTACATACTCTATGGTTTAGTGATATTGGCCTCCTTGCTGTTTCTTGGACAAGAAAGACACTTCATCTCTCAACTCTGCTTTTTCATTAGCTCTCCCCATGGCTGGAATGCTCTCCTGGCTTCTTTCAAGACTCATCTAAAATCCCAACTTCTCAAAGAAACCTTTCCCAGTCTCCTTTAAAACTAGTGCTTTTCCTTGAAGATTACCTCCAATTTATTTTGAATAAATCTTGTTTGTGCATAGATATTTATTTGCATGCTCTCCCTTCAATTAGAATGTGAACTCCTGAAGGGCAAGGGACTGTTTTTTGCCTTCAGATGTGATAAAATAAACTACTACAAATCTCTACAATCCATATATTCACTCACCTTTTTTTTACAGGTGACAGGTAAATTTCCCACAAATACAGTTCTCTTATTTTTTATTCTTTCTTCTGCCTCATTGACTTTAATCTTCTTTCTTTTATTCACCTCAAATGAATAATTTGAATTATCAAGTATTTTACCACCTGCTGTTTTGTCATTGTTACTGGCTTGAGAAATTTTCCTTTTCTTCATCTGTTTAGCTTGCATTTTTTCTTCTTCCTCCTCTTCAAGATCAGCAGATGCCAAAGCACTTTCTCTTTAAAAGACAAAATGTACATAAGAATAATTGGAATATCAAACATAATGGTGTGTCTAAAACAAGATAAGAAATATCCCTTTTCCAACTGATATTTCAAAATGTGGAAAAAAGCTAAATAGTCTTCTTTAACAATGTTCTTATTTCACGAAGTCTAAAGAACAAAGATGTATTCTATCTTAAAAAACAAAATGTCTAGCAAATTCATTTCTTTTACACTTTCCTTTTCAATAACAGCAAGCTATGGTGTTTCTAGGCACTGTACATAAAGTTTTCAGTATACAGATACACGCGTATACCGAATACCAAATTCAAAATAGCCTTGTTCCCTACCCATAATTTTATTTCTTTCACAAACTTCCATTAATGCAACCTAAGACATCAAAGTTTTAAATAGCAAGCAAAACAAGAAAATATTTTAAATATGCTTTTAATTTCACTGTCATTATAAAATATGAGACAAGAAATTAAATTCTTGTACTTATTAAGCACCTACCATGTATAAGGCACTGAATTAGGGATTCAAAAAAGAACTAGCCCTTAGCCTCAAAGAGTTCATAATCTAATTTGGGGGATTTGAAACGTACATAAGCATCCATTACAAGTCAGGTTATGGTAAGTGGAAATAAGACGTCTGAAGTCCTACAAGAAACTTGAAGGAGAGGTAACTTCAGTTGCCATTATTGAAGACTTCACAGAGAAGGTAGAAATGAAAATGAGTCCACTCCGGGAATTCAGAACAGGGTAAAGAAAGAAAAGAAGAAAGGATAGGAAGTAATGAGGAGCAATGTGAGTGTACTTTAGTTTGAGTATATTATAGAATACATGAAAAAGAGTAGTGCGAGGAGGATCAAAAGATGATTTACAAAATTAACAGAAAATCTTATGTTCCCATTTTTTGACGTTCAAAGACAGAGCCTCAGTCCACCCGTCGTGCTGCTAATTAACAGTCTTTCCATGTGAATTTCAAAACTTATAGTCTAACATTACACACTACTTCCAAATATTAAAAATATTACCCTTTTATTAAGAATGTTTCAATATCCTCTATAGTTCACCTAGTAAAAACCCATCTATCTCTTCCACCATATCTTCCTAGAGACCTCTGTCTGCTCCTCTGCTATCATCACTCCCTATCTTGTATGGTACCAGGTTACATCCCTAACCCAAGGGACAGCACCCTTCACAGAACAAGTGGCTATGGGTCAGCTGTTGTTACAGGCAACAATATTGCTGCATACGATGTTTTCCTGGTTCTGCTCACTTCACTTTGCATCAGGTCATTTAAGTCTTTCCAGGTTTTTCTGATACCATCCTGCTCGTCATTTCTTAAAGCACAAGAGTATTCCATCAGCATCATAAAACACAACTTGTTCAGCCATTCCCCAATTGATGGATGTTCCCTTAATTTCCAACTCTTCGCCACATCAAAAAAAGCTGCTATAAATGTTTTTGTACATAAAGGTCCCTTTTCCTTTCTTTTTCCCCCAATCTCTTTGGAATACAGACCTAGTAGTGTTATTGCTGGGTCAAAGGGTATGCATATGCAGTCTTATAGGTCTTTGGGCATAGCTCTGAATTGCTCTGCAGAATGGTTAGATCACAACTCCAACAATGCATTAGTGTCCCAAGTTTTCCACATCCCCTCCAATATTTGCTATTTTCCTTTTCTGTAACATTAGCCGATTTCATGGGACTTTAGAGTTGTTTTCATTTTTATTTCTCTAATCAATGGTGATTTGGAGTATTTTTTCATATGACTATACATCGCTTTGATTTCTTCTGAAAATCACCTGTTCACATCCTTTGACTATTTATCAACTGGGGAATGACTCGTATTAAGACAAGCTTTTAAAAGTACCTACTTGCAAGGTACCTACAAGTTTCATTTTCTACTCCATAAAAGGTAAGCTTCTCATGCACAGATAGACAAATAGATAGACAAATCATTATTAAGCACTTATTAAGTGATAGGCACTGTGGGAAGGGGCTGTATTCATTGTTTTGTTTATCTAGTATCTATCAGTATAGTATACAATAGACATTTAATAAATGCTTTAGTTTAATTAAATGACAGGGACTGTGACATTTTTTATTTTTCCATCTCCACAGCCTGGCACAGTGCCTTGCACATAGTAGGCCTACTCCTTCCAAGGCACTATACTAGGCTACTGTGGTACAAAGATAAAATGAAAAACTACCCATGAGGAACTGATATTCTATTGGGGGAGACTACATTTCACTTAATAAATCTTTACTGAATTCAGTAATTGTTTTATGGGGGTGGGGTTAGGGAATGGGGGAGAGACTTTAAAATTAGCTAAATGTGCATATTGTACCTGGTGAGCATTCTCCAGGTCCCTTCTCTACTCGCTCTCTTATTTGGTGTCCTCATCAGCATTCATTCTCTCCAAACCCTCACCTCAGCATGTGATTCACAGACTTACTATGTATATAAGTAATCCCAATCTCTCTTCTGAACTTTCAATCTCACGTCACCAATTTCTCATAGAACATCTCAAACACAATGTCCCAAGGACTTCTCAAACTCTACATGTCCATACCTGAATTTATTTTTTTCCCCGAACCTAGCCCTCTACCAAATACCCCTATTTTTATCAAAGGCACCACATCCATCACCTCAAAGTTACTTTAAACTCCTCACTCTTCCTCACCCCACCACTTAATCAGCTGCCCAATCCTGTAATTTCTACCTCCACAGTGTCTCACATGCCTCTCTGTTCTCAGAGACACCATCTTGGCTCAGGCTCTCGTCTACTCTTAGACTACTACAACAGCTTCCTGATTAGTGTCCCTGACTCTAGTCTCTTTCCACTCCAAGCCAGCATCCACAATTGCCAGAGTATTCTCCTTTGTCAAAGATCTGACCACATAACTCTGCTATCTGATAAATCCCAAGGGCTCTCTCCTGCCTTGACATAAAACATAAAACTCTGTCTTGCTTTTAAAGCCCTTCATAACCCAGTTACAATCTAAATGTCCACATTTCATGGTTCAGCCAAACTAATATTTTTCTTCATATATAGCACTCTACTTCTCATCTCGATGCCCTAGAACCAGCCACCCCGAATGCCTGGAATGCACCACTTCTTCACCCGTGCTTCTGAGGATCCCTAACCTCATTGCAAGTGCAGCTGAAGCGCCATCTTCCAGACCAGAACTTCTTAAACTTTTCCCACTTGAAATCCCTGTAAATCCTGTGAAATCCCTGTTGCCTTTACATGGCCTGAAGGCATACACAGTGCGAAGTGCCCATGCTTTGTGTTCAGAACCAAGGCTGCAGTGAAGCTGCAAGTATGGGCGATCCCTGCCAGAAACACTTCGGATTCACTACACATTTGATTTTGAATTACGTTTTGGTCATTGTGCATTCAGGAACCTTTTACCGCTGCCAAATTTTCTGGACCGCACATGGGATCCCGACCCAGTTTGAGAAGCTCCATATCCAGACTATAATTTTCCTGATTGCCCAACTATAATTCCCCCTCACCCATTACTTTGTATTTATTCTGTACCCACTCACAGAGGTACAAGTTGTCTCCCCAAAAGAATGTAAACTCCCTTGGAATAGGGTTTGTTCTACTCTTTGCAATTTGGAATTGGAGCAGGAGGCTCAGAGGATAGAGCACCGGCCTTGGAGTTGGAAAAACCTATGTCCTGAGAGAAAAACAGGGAGGAGATGAGTAACAACACAGGCCTGAGAATTTTCATTTTTAAAACAGCCGTGAAAATATGCCTCTTGACATTGTACTGACCTGTTCGCCAACCTTTTATGTGCATCAGAAATACCCTTCTTCACTACAATTCTCTTTGCAGGCATCTGTTCAATAGCAGCACGGGTTCTTTGACTGTGGGATGCAATCTCATCTTCATTATGTTTTCTCTTCTTACTGTTAGCCTTTAAAAGAAACTAAGCTATATTAAAGAGTTTTCACTCAGCACAAATACCAACTTATGTAAAATCCTGCTCTTTTCCCCTCTCCTCACCCCTCCTCCCTCAACCGGTAGAACCTTTCACTCTGAAATCACTTTCCATTTACTCTGTGTCTTGTATAAACCTAATTATTAACACATCTCCTCTCTAGGTTCCTGAAGTGTCAAAGTTTACTTTTACCTTTCTTTGTGTGCACAGTGCCTGGCATGTAATAAATGCTTATGATTAACACATGATGATACACTAGATTCAGAGTCAGGAGACCGGCTCTGTTTCTTATTATCCTTATGACCTTGGAATAGGCGCCTCATCCTTCTGAGCTTCAGTTTCCTCATTATAAAATGAGTGGGCCAGAGTAGACGACTTCTGAGATTCCAACTATAAACAAGGCTCTTACGAAACAAAACACAGGGCATGGCATAATGGATGGAGAGCTGGCCCTCTGACCCAGGACAGTCACTTTGTCTCTAAGTGCCCCCAAGAAATCTTCTAAGACTATGAATTGCGAAGCAAGTCCTACGAATGTATGTTCATAGAGGAAGGTCACTGTAGTGATTAAATTAAATTTCAGCCAGGAGAAAAAAAAAGATCACAAAGGCACCAGAACACTTCCCGACGTACCTCTCCGGCAGCCACATAGACGGGATGCTGCGCCGGTGTGGCTGAGGAGCTGAACAGTGATGCCAGGTGGCCCTTGCCGCTCTTGAAGGGCTTGTTTTGAAACAAGCTGCTGGCCACTTGTCCAACCCGATACTCGCCAGATGAGGAGCCGCTCACTCTATCTTCCATCGCTTTGCTAGAAGGAAATAAAAGCGAGCATTTTTACAGCACCTTAAGGTGCGCAAAGCGCTTTTCACGTATCTTATTTGCTCCCCACAACAGCCCCATTTTACATGTGGGGAAACGGAGGCAAAGAGCATTTAAACGACTTAACCGGGGTAACGGCCAATTATTGCTCCCTCCTTTTTTGCCTTTCGTTGCCTATCCGGGGCTTAGCACAGTGCTTGGCACGTAACAAGTGCTTAATAAATGCTTGTTAACCGATTGACATGTGGGAGAAGGGACTTGAACCCAGGGATTCCTTACTTCAAATCCATCTGTTTATTCACTGTGCCACTGTTTATATACAGCTTTAAGGTCTGAGAAACCATACACACACAGAGATGATATAGATCTCTATATACCTCTATCTCTACAGAGATAGCCAGAGCCATCTCTGGGGGAGTGGGTGGCACTGTGGAGGGAGTACAGGGTCAGGAGTCGGGAAGACCTGAGTTCAAATCCAGCCTCCAGACACTTACTAGCAGTGTGCCAACGGGCAAGTTACTTAAGCCTGTTTGCCTCGGTTTCCTCATATGTAAGATGAGCTGGAGACGGAAATGGCAAACCACTCCAGTGTCTTTGCTAAGGGAACCTCAAAGGGGGTCACGGGGAGTAGGGCACGACTAAACAAAAGCTATAGAGGGGCGTGTGTATGTACATGTAAGAATGTAAGTGTGTAAATATGCACATACGTAAATGTATATGTATATATTAATCTGATCCTCAAAACAGCCCTTTGACGTAAGTACTGTAATTATCCCCGTTTTATAGGAAAGGAAAAGGAGGCTGGGGGGGTTAAGTGACTTCCCCGGGGTCAGTGGCAGAACTTGAACCCAAGTCTTCCCGCCTCCAAGTCCTGCTCTCTCTCCACCACGTCACCCTGTTGCCCAGGAGGGGCTGGAGGCTCGAGATGCTCTGCTCCCGGCGGTCGCAGAGATAATTTTGAGGGCACGTCTGCTAACCCCAAATCTCACCAGGGAGAGGGGCCAGCGTGGGCCCGGCCACCCGAGCTCCAGAACAGATCGAGCACCGGGGGAGACCGGAGGTACAACGAGGCCTCCTCCTTCAGGCGTCTACAGAGACTCGGGGGGTGGAGAGGGGGAAGGGAGGGAGGGGGGCAGCCCCCGGCCCGCGCGCGCTCACGCACGTTCCTCACCTGTCTCCGGTCTGCTTCTTTTTCTTCCGTTTAATCTTCCCTTCCGTAGCCATCTCGGCTGCAACAAAGCGTCACCGGCGCTGCGGGACCACGGGATCCCGGTAACTTCCGGTGCTCGTGACGCCACTTCCGCCCTGGGCCGGACCGCCCCTTTCCCCTGCCTCCTCTCCCTCGTGCAGAAATCTAATCTTTTCCTGAGCTTGTTGATGCATCGGTTGTCCTTGCAGCGTAATTATAGGGAATGATGCCAAAGCTTAGCGGGGGCTGCAAAAATGGACCGACCTCCTCCTTCCGTTTTGTGGATATGAAGTACTGCGTATACTGTTTTGGAGGTGGGGAACTATGGATAGGGAGTGTCGAATGTACTTTCAAACGGGATCTTTTTTGTTGATCTGCTTTCTTTTTCTTTTTAAATCTTTTAGAAGGGATGGCTCCCTGTTTGGGAGGAGGGAAGAATACATTCAGAAATAAATGAGATCTAGAAACAAAAGGCATTCATTAATAGATAATTTTTAAGACGATACTCAGAAAATGCGGGGGTGATGTAGAGTAAGAGAGCATACCCCTCTTAAAGAAATCTAGATACGAATAGGCCAACATCGTTGTTAAACCTGGGAACTGCATCCTTCGTCAGGAACTTCAAAAGAAAAGCCTAGGCAAGTAAAAAGTGTCAAATTAACAAGCATTTATTATCTTTCTTCTGTGTGCCAGACACTGTACTATGCTCTGCAGTTATGAAAAAAAAAAAAAAAAGCAAAAACATCCCCTACCCTCAAAGGAGCCCACAATCCAATGGGGAAGGCAGTATGCAAACAGGTTACGTTCAAGATAAATTAGTAATCTCAGAGAGAAGGCTACTAGGATTAAGAGGGATTTGAAAAGACTTCTTAAAGAAGGTGCCATTTGAGTGGATACTGGAAGAAAGCTAAGGGACCTGAGATGAGCAGGGAGAGAATTCCAGGCAGGGGTTATAGCTTTGTGAAAATGAACAGAGCTCAGAGGTGGAGTGTCTTGTGAGGAACAAAAGGGAGGCCAGTGCCATAGGCAGTTAATGAGATTTATTTTTTTGGTTGGGGAATCACTCCATTGTTTCTACTGTGTTATGCCCAGCCCCACTCATTTCTGCCTAGCATCTAATGTCACTCAACTGAAAACTATTGTCCAAAATTACCAATTATCTTTTTTAAAAAAAGTACTTTTTTTAAAATGTTACTTTTATTTTTCTTTTACTTTTTTGGTCAATTTACAACAGTTCTGTTTCCTCTCACCTCCCCACAAATAAAAAACAAAGAAAAAAACCCAAAAAACTCTTGTATTTGCATTCACATAGTCAAGCAAACAAAATTTTCACAATGACCAAGTTCAAAAATCTGTCTCATTCTGAACTCTGAGTCCATCACCTGTCAGGTGGTAGGTACCATCCCTTTCTCCATACCTCTGGAATCCTGGACAGATATTAGATAAATCAGAGTTCTAAGTCTTTACTACAGCTAAAGTATGATAGATTTTTCTCTAGGTCCTTATTTTATTCTGTGTGAATCTTTGTGTTTAAAGTGTATTTTATATCATATTGTATTTTCTAAGCCATTTTGCTATACTCTTCTGTTTCAATGGTGAGTTTATCCCATTTACATTCAGTTATGATTGTTTTTTCCTCTTGTTCTCTTATACTTCATATTCTGTTTCCTTCCTCCTTTTTATAAAGAAGAGAGTGCTGAGAGAAAAAGTGTGTGCTTGGCACCAATATGCTAGGTTTAGTGAATTCTGTTGCTACTTCTTTATTTCTCTTCTCTTTCTCTCATCCAGAACCCAATCATAGGTTTTATTCTTTATTTTTTAAAAGCCCTTCTTTGCAATCTACCCATCTCAGTTAGAGTTCATTTTGCTTAGATTTCTCCCCTTTCTCTCATTTTCCTACTGAAAGAAAGGTATTTTTGTATCCAACTCTGTGTGTGTATTCCCTCCTTTGATCAGTTCAGATGAAGGTAAGATTCAAGTGTTGCCTATTCTACCCACCTTTCCTTGTTTGTATTGATTCACTATATCTCATATAACTGTGTCTGTATTTCAAAGTTTCTACAAAGGAGCAGAATCAAGATGGCAGAGTGACAGCATTTTTCCCAATTCACCTAGCACACTTCCTCCACAACAACCTAGAAAATGCACCAGACTGAATTCTGATCAGGAAAACCAATAAAAATTCACAGCAAGTTATTCTTCCAGCCAAGGACCTCTAAGGAAGATAGAGAGGGTGAGCACTAGGGCAGAGGATGGCCAGGATGCAGCACATAAGGAGTAAGGACTATTCCGGTGTCCAGGACTGGAAGCATTGTGGCATTAAAAAGACCCCAGGGGACCCCTAAAACAGAAAAGGGGGGCCAACTGGAAACTCTGTCAACCACTGGCCAGTTCCAGGGTGAAGAGAAGCAATCTTGTGGGAGATGAGCTCTACCTGTAATTTTAAAAAATCAAATAACAGCAGTAGGGGGAAAATGGAGAAATAAATCAGAGCTATGCAAGAAAGTTAAGAAAAGAGCATTATGAGCTTGGGAAAAGAGTTATAAAATATTCTGAAGGAAATAATTCCTTTAAAGTTAGAATCGGCCAAATGGTAAAAGTGGTACAAAATCTCACTGAAGAAAATAATTCCTTAAAAATTAGAATTGGCCAAGTGGAAGCTAATGACTCCGTGAGACATCAAGGACCAATAAACCAAAATTTTATAAAAATTGTAAAAATAGAAGAAAATATGAAATATCTCAAAGGTAAAACCACTGACCTGGAAAATAGACTGAAGAGATAATTTTAAAATCATTGTACTAACTGAAAGCCATGAACCAAAAAAAAGCATTAGACATGACATTTTAAGAAATTATACAAGAAAACTTCTCATATATCTTAGAACCAGAAGCCATAGTGTAAATTGAATGAATCCACTGGTCACCTCAAAGAAATCCAAAAATAAAAACTCCCAGGAATATTATGGCTCAAATTCAGAACTCCCAGGTCAAGGAGAAAAAACTGCAAGATGGCAGAAAGAAAAAAATTCAAGTACTATGGAGTCACAATCAGGGTCACACAAGGAATAATCTACCAGCAAAATGGAGTATAATCTGACAGGGGAAAAAGGACTCTTTAATGATCTAGAGGACTTTCAAGGATTCTTGATGAGCAGACAAGTGCCGAATAGAAAATCTGATATTTAAACACAAGACTCCAGAGATCTATATACACAAAAATACACACACACACACACACAAACAGTAAGCATGAGTGAGAAATCCTAAGAAACTAAACCAAACTTAAACATTTTTACATGGGAGAAGAAGATACATATCCCTACAGGGGCCTTAGAGGAAGTGTAACTAGAGGGCCTGGGCGTGATTCTGTTATGTTGGGGTGATCTTAAAAGAAGACTGGAAGGGTGGGGAGGAGGAATGCACCCTGAGATGGGAGAAGGGAGAGGAAGAACAGGGAAAATTATCTCACATAAATGGGGCACACAGAAGTTTATACAGTGAAGAGGATTGTGGAGTATACCAGGCAACACTTAAGCTTCACTTTCATCTGAACTAGTTCAAAGAGAAGAATAAACACATTCACAGGCAGTTAGGTATAGAAATTCATCTCCAACGGGGAAGTAGGAGGGAAAGGGGTTAAGAAAAAGGTGGGATGGGGTAGAAAAAGGAGGAGGGTAGGATAAGGGAGGCAGTTGTCAAACGCAAAACAAACTCCAGGAGGAGACAAGGTAAAAAAGAGAAGGATACATATAAGAGAACAGGATGGCAGCTAATACATAGTTAGCAAACATAACTGTGAATGTGAATGGGATTAACTAAGCCATAAAACAAAAGAGGATAGAAGAATGAATTAGGAACTAGAATCTAACAATATGTTGTTAACAAGAAAGATACTTCAAACAGAGAGATATGCAGAGAGTTAAAATAAGGGGCTGAAGCTGAATCTCTTATTCAGTCAATTTCAATCAAGATAATGACAAAAGTAAGAACACATCCAAATTTGTGGGATATAGCTAATGTAACATGGGAAAATGTATATCTCTAAATGCTTACATCAGTAAGAGAGAAAATGCAGTTCAACAAATTGGGTGTGCAATTAAAAAAACTAGAAAAACAACAAATTGAAAACCTCCAATTAAATGCTAAAATAGAAGTCCTGAAAAATCAAAAGAGAGATTTACAAAAGAAAGTAATTTTTAAAAAACCCAGTGAAATAATAAATAAAACTAGGGGTTTTTTTTTGGGGGGGGGAATAAAACAATAAAATAGATACACTACTGGCTAATTTGATTTTTAAAAACCCAAATTATTAGGACAAAAAAATGAAAAATGTCAAATCACAACCAATGAAGAAATAAAAGCTACTATTAAAAGCTATTTTGTATAACTAAATTCCAATAAAACTGAAAATCTAAATGAAATAGGTAAATACTTAATGAAAATAAATTAATTGTCCGATTAACAGAACAGGGAATAGAATGCTTAAATAACTTTATCTTAGAAAAAGAAATTGAACAAGCCATAAATGAGCTCTCTAAGAAAAAAATGGCAGGACCAGATATATTTACAAGTGACTTCTACCAAAAATTTAAAGAACAATTAATTCCAATGCTATATAAACTGTTTGGAAAAATAGATAAAGAAGAAGTCCTACCAAATTCCTTCTATGACACAAATATGGTCTTGATACTTAAATCAGGAAGATACTTAAAACAGAGAAAAAAACTATAGACCAATTTCCCCAATGAATATTGATGCAAACATTTTAAGTAAAATATTAGCAAGGAGATAGATCAACCAATCAATCAATCTCACAGTATACCACAAAGATCGTACACTATGACCAGGTGGGATTTGTACACAGAATGAAGGGCTGGTTTAATTTAGGAAAACTATAAGCATAATTGACCATATTAATAACAAAAACAACAAAAATCATGATTTTTTTCAATAGAAAACTTTTGACAAAAATACCCTACACATTCTTGCTTAAAAACAAAAAATCATAACACTAGAAAGCATGGAAAAAAAGGGGAGCTTTCCTTAAAATAGATTAGCATCTATCTAAAACCAAGAGCAAGTATGTCTAATGGGGATATGCTAGAAGCCTTTCTAATAAGATCACTCTTTGTGAAGCAAGGATGTCCATCATCACTATTACTACTGAATAATAGAAATGCTATTTATAGCAATGATACAAGAAGAAGAAATTGAAGGAATAAGCATAGGCAATGTGGAAACAAAACTATCACTTTTTTCCAGATGACATGATGTTTAATTAGAAAACACTAGAGAGTTAACTAAAAAAAAAAACAAACCTAATAACAGCTTCAGCAAAGTGGCAGGATATAAAATAAACCTATACAAACCATTAGTGTTTTTGGTATATTACCAACAAAACCCAGCAGAAAGAGAAATTCAACTTAAAATAATTACAAAAAGTATAAAATACTTAAAGTCTACCTACCATTACACACACAGGAACTATATGAACAATCACAAAACATTTTTTAGCTGATTTCTCTTTTATTTTCATTTCCAAATTCTTCCTTCCACCCCCACCCTTTGAGGAAACAAGAAATATAATTCTCATGCAAAACATTTCTTCATTAGCCAGGTTCTGAAGGGAGAAAAAGCAAGAAAAACAAAGAGGGAAGACACATATACTTCAGTCTGCACTCTAAGTTCATCAGTTCTCTATCTGGAGGTGTATAGCATTTTACATCATGAGTCTTTTGGAGTCATGTTGGATCATTTCATTGCTAAAGAGTTACTAAGTCTTTCACAGTTGATTATCCTACAAAACATTCAGTATAAATCAGTATATATAAAGGCAGATCTAAATAATTGGAGAAAGTAGGATAGACTGAGTCAATATAATAGAAATTATATTAGTACCTAAATTAATTTACTTATTTAGTGCCATACCAATAAAACTACCAAAGAATTACCTTTTAGAGCTAGGAAAAAAAAACCCAGAATTCATCTTGAGGAACAAAAGTTCAAGAATATCAAGGGAATCAATGAAAAAAATGGGAAGAAAGGGGCCCAGCAATACCAGATTTCAAACTATACTATAAAGTTGTAATCATCAAAACTGGGTAAGAAAAAGAGAAGTTGATCAGTGAAACAGTTTAGGTAACAACATACAGAAATAAATGAGCACAATAACTTTGTGTTTAATAAGCCCAAAGATCCCAGCTCTTAGAGCAAGAAGTCACAACTTGACAAAAACTATGGGGAAAAGAAAATTGGAACAGATCAGTATCTTATACTATATACCAAATTAAGTTCAAAATGGGTGCATAATTTAGACATGAAGTGTGATATTATAAGCAACTTCATGGAGCAGGGAAGAAATTGCCTGTCAGATCTATGGAGACAAGGGATAGAGAAATTCACAGGAGGCAAAATGGATAATTTTGATTATATAAATATTAAAAGTTTTTGCACAAACAAAATCAATACATCAAAAATGAGAAGAAAAGCAGGAAGCAGGGAAAAATCTTTGCAGCAAGTTTCTCTGATAAAGATCTCATTTCTAAAATGTGTAGGGAACTGAGCCAAATTTATAAGAATAAGAGCCATTTTCAAAATGATAAATGGTTAAAAGATAAGAATAGTAAATTTTCAGAAGAAAAAAATCAAAGCTATCAATAGCCATATGGAAAATGCTCTAATCACTAATAATTAAAGAAGTGAAAAATTAAAACAATTCTAAAATACCACCTCACACCCATCAGATTGAATCAGATGACAAAAAAGGAAAATGACAAATACTAGAGGATGTGGGAAAGCAGGTATATTAATGAACTGTTGGAGCTATGAACTAGCCCAAACATTCTGGAAAGGAATTTGGAACTAGGCCCCCAAAGCTATTAAATTTTGTATTGTAATATTGGAAAACTTAGGAACCCCTAGCTACTGACAAGCACCCCCAGAAAGAATGGACTCAGATCTCTTCGGCATTTAGCAGATATCCCTGGGACTCTGTGACTCCTCCAAGGAATGTCAATAGATAGGACCATCCCACTGAAGGATAACCTGGCAGACCCTTTCTGTCTAGCAGATATCCCTGGGGCTCCATGACTCCACCAAGGAATGTCAATAAGATTATCCCACCTAACTATAACCTGACTGAATCTTTTGATCAGCCAGGACCTTTTTCCTGTTCTCCCACCCTGTGACTTGACCTGTAGGTTCCAGGAGATAATTAACCACTGTACCCCTACATGTCCTATATAAGTCACACCTGCACCCCAACATGGGGCCATTGATTTGGGTTGCAGCCCCGATGGCCGCCGGCTAATAAATTCTCCATTTAAAACTTATACTCTGTGGCGTGTCTCACTCGCTTCTGGTACAACACAATAAGCACATATTAAATGACTTATATGTACAAGGCACTGTGCTGTGTGGAGATACAAAGAAAGGCAAAAGACAGTTCTTGCCCTTGAGGAGCTTACAATCCAAAGGGAGAGATGACCAGGAAACAATAAGTACAAACAAGCTATATACAGGACAAATAGGAAGTAGTTAACAGAGGAAGGCACCAGAATTAAGAGGAATTAAGAAAAGCTTCTGATAAAAGGTGGAATTTTCATTGGGATTTTAAGAAATGCAGAAGGTTGAGATTAAGAAGAAGAGCATTCCAGGCTTAAAGGACAGCCAAGTAAATTCCTGGAGCTGAGAGATAAGAGTGTCTGGTTTGTGGAATAGCCAGGAGGCCCATGTCACTAGGTCAAAGAGTATTGGGGGTGGGGGAGGAGATAAGGTAGAAAAAGAATGGGGGGGGGGGGTTTGCAATGTTGATTGGATTGTAATTTGACTCCTTGGTGCTTGAATTCTTTATTTTTGCATGCATGCAGTGTTTGTTTGTTTTTTAACCTAACATTCTTGGATTTAGTCTATAATGTTTCTGGGAATTTTCAGGTTATAGCTTTTTTCAGGATGTGATCAGTAGATTCTTACTGTTTCTATTTTGTCTTCTGTTTCCATGAAGTATGGACAGATTTCTTTTTATTATTTCTTTAAATACGTTGTTTGGGAATTTTTTTTGGTCACAACTTTCATATAATCCAATGATACCTATGTTATCTTTTCTCAGTCTGTTTTCTAGCTGAATTATTTTTGCTATGAAATAGCTTACATTTTCTCGCATTTTGTTCAGTCTTTTGACTTTGTTTTCATGTTTCTTGTTCATTATTTTCTATTTGTTCTATTCTTATTTTCAGGAAATTTGTTGTTTGGGTAAGATTTTTATACCTCTTGTGCCGACCTATTAATTCCTTTTCCAATTCTTCCACAGATCTCATTTCTGTTCCATTTTCTTTTGCTTTAGTGCTCTCATTTAACTTATTAAAAAAAAGTTAAACTCTTTATTAAAAAAAAAACAAACAACTCTGGCTTCATTTCTTCTAGAAATTCTACTTGAATTTGTACCTAAACTGCTTTAAAAAAAAAGACTTTGCTTGTAGATGTTTTAGAGTCATTTGCTCCTGAGTTTGTGCTTAGGGCATCCTTTTGTCATAATAGCTTTTTGTGTGTGTGTAGGAGGGTGGGGTGTGAGGGTGGAATTCTTTTTTTGGAGGGGGCATGTGCTCATTTTTCCTGCCTACTTTGTGACTTCAGTTAGCTACATAGGCCAGGAGAAATTAGAGGAGAGTATTACAGGAAACAAAAAATAAAGGCTTACAACCAAGAATTACATATCCAGCAAACCCGAGTATCATCTTAACTGGGAGAAAATGGATTTTTAATGAATAGAAGACTTCCAAGTATTCTTGATAAAGTTTCCAAAGCTAAATAGATACTTTGAAATTCAAACACAAGAGACATAGAAAGAAACAGAGAAACAAAAGAAACATAGAAATCTAAATACATTTGAGGAAGTGGAAGAGATTATGAAGTGTGTAGGCCAAGCTCATGTCCTTTTGATTCTTGCTGCTACTTTCCTGGGGCATTGAGGATAGTGTTATTAAAGGATCTCAGATATAGTTCAGGCTGAGACAAACTTTCAGTGGTCCCAGGGTGATCTATTCTAGGGCAGAGTCTGATTGATGCCCAACTCTTCTGAGCTCTGTTAAGTGTCTGACCTGTGTTTGCGTCTGAGGAACACACCTGTGAGATTACCCTAATTGGAGTTCCAGTGGACTGATGCTAGACTCAGACACTACTAAAATCATTTGAAAAGATCTGCTAGTCCACAGTAACAGTACTGCAAGCTCCTCTTTGGTCTGGATTTGCTGCATGGTTTTTCTGCTAGAGGCAGACCAGGCTGGAGGACAGAATTGAGGACCCCTCCACACACACGTACCACCTTTTTTTTCCTGGGATCAGAGCCACATAACTACTGTTTGCTTCTGAATTTGCTCTCTGCTCAGTACAAAGCCTAGGGTCTGCTATCACTCCTCATGCTGTATCAACACTCCGAGACACAGCTTGCCTTCTCAGTTTGCCCTGTGGATCTGTGACCCAGAAGTAATTTATAAGTAACAGAGCTGTCAATCGGCACCTGTTCCTGTATCCTGCATAAGATCAGGTCTTTCCGTGTGGGGGTCTGGGACTTCTTACCCTAGCACACAGTCTCATCCTTCTTTTAGTTCCTGTGCTATGTTTTACCCAGTTATTCTTGGCTACACACTATCTCATATCCACAGACTTATCAGCCTATGCTAACTTGGATTGAAAAAAACAACTCACTTTGACTTTTTCTTTTTAGATCTTTGTGGGAGAGTTTTAGGAGAGGGCTTAGCTGTACTTCCTGTTGTGTCACTATTTTGGTTCCTCCTCCGAATTGTGTACTTTTTAAAAAAATTAAATTGTATTTGTATTGATATCATTCTAAAATGTAACATTCATATCCAACCATATTTTTCCCCGATCACTTTTCCACTGAACCATCCCCTCACAACGGAAGTTTAAAATGAAAAGGAAAAAAGTGGGGGGGAGCAGCTAGGTGGTGCAGTGAGTAGAACACCGGCCCTGGAGTCTTACTAGCTGTGTGACCTTAGGCAAGTCACCTAGCCCCAATTGCCCTGTCTTCCCCCCTCAAAAAAAAAAAAAGGCAGTCCAGCAATACATTAGACCACATACCCAGTGAAGCCATGGAGGTACATTTTCTTAACTCTTCCCTGGGTCCAAGCCTAAATCATTATAATTAGACAGTCAATCTGTACTGTTTTCTATGTTCTACTTCACTTTGCATCAGTTTATATAGCTTCTTATCTTCTGAATTCTTCATATTTATTCATTTCATTATAGTAATATTCCACTACATTCACATGCTATAATTTATTTAACTATTCCCCAATCTAGAGGTTTCTAGCTTATTCCCCCAAAAGGGCTGATATTAATATTTTGGGATATACAGAATCTTTCTTTCTTTAGACTCTACAGCATATTTGTGTGTTATTATGGGATCTCTGGATTAAAGGGTATGGACGAGCATTTAGGGTCTTTGCCCTCCTTCTCTTCCACACTTTCCCCCAATCCAGGAGCTTCATGAGCCTTGCTTGACCTTGGGAGAGACAATCTGCTTATATTTGGGAGTAAGCCAAGGGTTAAGGGTTGGAGAGTGAGCACCTCAAACAACCTTCTAAAACTAGACAGATTCCAGGGCCTCCAAAAAGTCAGCTTTCAAGATCAGGCAATACCAAGGATTGTTCTAATCTAGTTCCTATAAAAATTATCCAGGCAATAAAGCCTGGATATTTTGATCTGTCAATTAGTTCTGTAAGTGCTGTAGCACCTGTTTTCTCAGCAACCACAGCTACTAAAGACACAGAAAAGAAACAAGTTCTCAACACCAAAGTCCTTGACATTGGTAAATAGTTCAAAATAAGAAATGGAAGTGGTTTTCAATCAGAAGAAATAAGCTTAAAGAAGATGCACTACCATATGCTTTGCCATCGAACCCTAAACACCACTAGGATTTTCTCTCTGACTTGTAGCTGAAACCTATATGGGTTGTCTTTCCCCACTAGGAAGTGAGCTGCTTGAGAACAGAGGCTGTTTTGCCTTTTCTATTTGATCTAGCCCTTAGCATAATGTTTTGTACATAGTATTTACTAAAGAAATTATTTTTCATTCATTCATCTGTCCAGCCACTATGCAAATCCTATTCTCCAGCTGGCCTCACTCTGACCCTACTTCCTGACCACACACTTTTGCACTTTAGGAATTGATAATGAAGCCAACATTACCACTTCCTGCCAAACTGGCCATGTGCTGTTGTTCATCCTTCATTTTCAAAGAGGACCAATGACATCATGGGTGATGTCTTGCCTTGCCAGTGAATTGGATTTAAGTGAAACAGAGTTGAGCACAGTCTTCTAAAGAAAGGCAGACTTCCCAGCTCCCATATACCTACTTCAGCAAAACTCTGAAATCCATACTAGACAAGAGTGGTCAAGAAATTCAATGAGGAACTACAGTAAATAACTTCTTCCACCCCAGAACAATATAAAAAGTAAGCCAGAAGCCCATGGACAATAGGAAAGAGCAATAATCCAGCAAAGCAAGCACCAGCATGACAAGAGATAAGAAATATGTAGCTCTGTGTCTGGCAGCAGCAAAAGTGGAAGGCTCCCCCCTTCCCCCAAAAAAGCCCCAGGATGTTCAGAAAGTTCCACAGTGGTCAGAAACCCAGAACAGGGACCTTGAAAGTTACTAGAAGCAGCAGCAGCAACCAGTGCAGCATGATCACAATAAGACAGGGATATTCAAGGTATCCATTGGCTCCAATGTCCCTATCACTCTCTTCTGAGACACTAGAAAGGGCTCTGAAGGTCCATCCCCCTGAATCTCAATATTCCCAAATTGTGAACTAACTTCTTAGATCATAGTTCTTTTTTTTTCTTTTAACCAGTCATTCTTGAGAATGCCATTTCAACTCCAATCCCACTTGTTTCTCTGTTAAATTGATGCATTTCTATACCACTGTGTGTGTGTGTGTGTGTGTGTGTGTGTGTGTGTGTGTGTGTGTGTGTGTGTTTGACTTTCTTCTGAAAAATGGGGATCAGGGATAATTTTTAATAAAGTAAAGAAAAAGGAGATGGAATGTTGAGTTCGGAGAACTAGTAGTATAATTTGGGTGGCCTATTTGGAAATTTTGAAAGTCTAGGAAGATAGGTAGATCTAGATCACAGATGGCTCTAAATGCCAGGATAAGAAAATTGTATTTTACTATGTAGGCAATAGGGAGGCAATAAGAACTTTTGAGGGGAGGAGTGACATGAGCAGACCTGTGCCTTACAAAGATAATTCTGGCTGGCTTTCACGGGCAGGGCCAAGATGGCAGAGTAGAAGTAGCACCACAGCCAAGCTTTTCCAACATTCTCCTTCAAACAACTTTAAAATAAGGCCTCAAATCGGATTCTGGAGTGGCAGGGCCAATAAAAGGTCAGGATGAGACATTTTTTCCAACACAAGACAACTTTGGAAGTCAGAAGGAGAGGGCTATGACGCTATGATAGAGGCTGGCCCAGAGGGTAGTAATACTGGCTATGGGCCTTGGAGGTGGCAACAGCCGCAGCAGCTTCTGGAGCTCTCAAGCCAGAGATGATAAGGGGATCAGGCAACTGGTCAGGCAGAGATTACAGGAGACCCCTACACCATCATTGGGTACAAGACTACACTATTGGCAACTCCATTGCCTATATCCACTTCTGGTCACAGTTCCAGGGAGGGGGGACTTAATATGGATAAACTATTTATGTTCCTATATGGGAAGATGATACATGTAACTTCTAAAAATTTTACCAATATTAGGGCAGTTAAAAGGACTCTACATAGAGAGAAGGCATAAAAGTGATTCTATTATGTTGGGATGATATTTGTAAAAATGTGTGGGTGAGAAAAAAGGAGGCTTTGGGAGAAGGGGGAAAGGAGAGGAAGAATGGGAAAAATTATCTCACACTAAAAAAGTGCTCAAGGAAGTTTTATAATGGAGGAGAAATGTTGAAGAGTGGGTGGCAGGTAACACTTGAACCTCACTCTAATCTGAATTAGTTCAAAGAAGGAAAAATATGTATATACACTTATTTCGGTGTAGAAATCTATCTTAGCCAATATGGAAGTAGGAGAAGTAGGGGTAAGAGAAAGAGGAGTGTGTGATGAAATGGAGGGCAGATTAAGGGAGGCAGTCTCAGAAGCAAAATAAACTTTTGTGTTTAATTGGGTTTTTTTTTTTAATTCAGGAGGGAGAGTAAAAAGAAAGAGAAACAGAAGAAAATAGAATGGAGAGAAATTGCAGTTAGTGATAACTGTGAATGTCAATGAGATGAGCTCACCCATAAAACAGAAGTAGATTGCAGAATGGATTAGGAACCAGAATCCAACAATATGTGGTTTATGGGAAACACTTGAAACAGAAAGGCAGATGGGGTTAAAATAAGGGGCTGGAGCACAATCTATTATGCTCCTGCTAAAGTAAAAAAAGTCAGGGGATAGCAACCATGATCTCTAGGCAAAGCAAAAGGCAAAAGACCTAATTAAAAGAGATAAGCAGGAAAAGAACATCTTTCTAAAAGGTACCATAAACAATGACTAAATATATATGCACCAACACTAAACATATAGGCAGCAAAAAGCATAGCATTCAAATTTTTAATGGAAAAGTTAGATGGGTTACAGGAGGAAATAAATAGCAAAACTATACTAGTGGGAGAATCTCAACTTTCTCTTCTCAGAACTAGATAAATCTAACCATAAAATAAACAAGAAAAAAGTTAAGGAGATGAATATAATTTTAGAAAAGGTAGATATGATAGAACTCTGGAGAAAACTAAATGGGAATAGAAGAGCGTACCTTTTTCTCAGTTGTACATAGCACCTTCACAAAAACTGACCATGTATTAGGACATCAAAACCTCACAAATACAGAAGAGCAAAAATATTATATTCTTTTCAGACAATAATGGAACAACAATTATATTCATTAAAGGGAAGCACAGATCAAAAATTAATTGTAACTAAATAATCTAAACCTAAAGAATGAAT
Source organism: Trichosurus vulpecula (assembly GCF_011100635.1). Taxonomy (NCBI): domain Eukaryota; kingdom Metazoa; phylum Chordata; class Mammalia; order Diprotodontia; family Phalangeridae; genus Trichosurus; species Trichosurus vulpecula. The sequence goes on along the minus strand of NC_050576.1, from coordinate 147,158,392 downwards.
GGGTCAAAAAAATCATAGAAACAATCAATAATTTCATTAAAGATAATGACAACAATGAGACAACCTACCAAAATTTGTGGGATGCAGTCAAAGCAGTACTTAGGGGAAAATTTATATCTCTAAATGTGTAAATCAATAAAATACAGAATAAGCAGATCAGTGAATCGGGTATGCAAATAAAAAGAAAAAGAACACATTAAAAATACCCAATTACATATCAGAATGGAAATCCTGAAAATCAAAGAAGAGATTAATAAAATTGAAAGTAAAAAAAAACCACCAAATCATTGAACTAATAAATAAAACTAGGAGCCGGTTTTATATAAACATACACACACACACATATACACACAATAAAAGAGATAAACCACTGGTTAATTTAAAAAAAAAAAAGAAAGAAGAAAACCAAATTGTCAGTATCAAAAATGAAAAGGGTGAATGAACCACCAATGAAGATAAAAAGTAGTCCTACCAAATTTCTTTTCTGACACAAATATGATTTTGACACCTAAACCAGGGACAGCAAAAATTGAGAAAGAAAACTATGACAATTTCCTTAATGAATAGTGACGCAAAATTTTAAATTAAATATTAGCAAGGAAATTACAACAATATATCACAAAGATCAAACAATAAGACCAGGTGGGATTTGTACAAGGAATGTAGGACTAGTTCAATTTCAGGAAAACTATAAGCATGATCAACCATATCAACAACAAAAATCAAATGATTATCTCAATGGATGCAGAAAAAGCTTCTGATAAAATATAATAGCCATTCCTATTAAAAATCCCAGAAAACATAGGAACAAATGGAGCCTGTCTTAAAAGTGTAAGTAAAATCTATCTAAAACCAAGTGCAACCATTATAATAGGGATAAACTAGAAGACTTCTCAACAAAATCAGAGTTAGAGCAAGGATGTCCATTATCACTACTATTATTCAGTGGATAAGGGAAGAGATTTTGATCAAACAAGAGAAAGAAACGTTCATGGGAAGGAAAATGAATAATTTTATTACAGGAATTTCAAAATGTTTTTTATAGAAACAAAACCAATGCAGCCAAGATTAGAAGAAAACAGGAAACTGGAGGAAATTTTTTTACAGAAAGTTTCTCTGATAAAGGCATCATTTCTCGTGTGTGTGTGTGTGTGTGTGTGTGTGTGTCTGTGTGTCTGTGTGTCTGTGTGTGTGTAATGGAGCCAAATTTACAAAAATAATAGCCATTTCCCAAGTGATAAATGATCAAATGATATGAACAGGCAGTTTTCAGAAAAACTCAAAGCTATCAAGTCACATGAAAAAATGTTCTACATCACTATTTATTAGAGAAATACAAATTAAAACAACTCTGAGGCACCACCTCATAGCTATCAGATTGGCTAACATGACAGAAAAGGAAAATAATGTTGGAGGGAATATGCAAAGACAGATACACTGTTGGTGTAGTTGTGAATTGGTCCAACCATTCTGGAGAACAATTTGGAACTACACGCAAAGGGCTATTAAACTCTGCATACCTTTTGATCCAGCAATACCACTAGGCTTGTGTCCCAAAGAGATCAAAGAAAAGGAGAAAGGACTCATATGTGCAAAAATATTTATAGCAGCCCTTTTTATGGTATCAAAAAATTGGAAATTGAGGGGATGCCCATCAACTGGGGAATGGCTGAACAAGTTGTGGTATATGATTGCAATGGAATACTACTGTGCTATAAGAAATGATGAGCAGGATGGTTCCAGAAAAACCTGGGAAGACTTTTACAAGCTGATGCAAAGTGAAGTGAGCAGAACCAGAACACTGTACACAGTAAAAACAATATTGTTACAACGATCAACTGTGAATTCCAAAGGACACACGATGAGAAATGCTATCAGCTTTCAGAGAGAGAATTAATTGATGAACAATTCAGTGCAGACTGAACCATATGATTTTCATATTATTTTTCTTGCCTTTTTTTAACATGACTAATATGGAAATGTCTTGCAAGTCTTCATGTGTAATTGATACATATTGTTTGCCTTCTAAATGGGTGAGGGAGAGAATATGGAAATCAAAAGTTTTCAAAACTAATACTAAAAATGAATAAAAATTTAAAAAAACCCAAAGGTTCATTTTGGCAGCTGGGTGAAGGATAAACAGAGAGGAAAGTCTGGAAGAAAAATTAGGATGCTATCATAACACACGATGAACATGAAGAATTCTCATTAATGTGGGAAGACCTATTTTGAGCTGATGTGGAATGAAGTAAGGAAAACAGCACAATGTGTAGTTATAAGCTCCTTTGTTTGGCTTTCAAAACTTCTCAACTTGGCCCAAACTTAACTTTCCAGCCTTATTATATATGATTCTTCTTCCAACACCTTACATTTCAGCTGAACTGGTTTTCCTGTTCCTCAAACATGGGACACTGTCTCTAGTCTTCATGCCTTATCACTGGATCTTCCCCAGACCTAGAATGTAATTTCTTCCCACCTCTACCTCATAGATATGCTCACTTCAGTCAAGATCCAGCTTAAGCACCACTTTCCTCACAGAATCTTTCCTGATCTTCCCACTTGCCAATGCCCTTCCTTCCTAAGCTACCTTCAATTTTTGGTGACCTGAGTTTCTAGCCAAAACTGGGACATTTTGCAAGTCACTCTCTTAATTGGTTTATCCAATGCTGATGCCCTGCTGCATTACTGCATGAAGGTGGAATTAGAGTGATAAAAGATGATAGCTATTGGAGATAGAAAGGTCAAATGACTTTTTTTTTTTAAGATGGGGGGAGACATAGGCTTGCTTTTAGGCAGCAGGAAAAGCAGCAGTAGATGGAGAAGGACTGAAGCAGTAAAGAGTACAACTGAAAAAATGGCTAATCTGCTAGAGAAGAAGAGATTGAATAGAATACTTTGCCTTGGTCAAACTACATCTGAAGACTGTGTTTAAATCTACATTTTCAGGAAATAAGTTGGAGCATCCAGAGGACAACAACCCAAGATCCCCAAGTCTTTGCCATATTAGTATTGGATGAAGCAACTAGGAATGCTTAGGGTACAAAAGAGAAGGCTCAAGAGACATATGCAGCTGTCCTTGATTATTTGAAGACAATCCTGTAGACAAGTTCTATTTGACAATCCTGTAGACAAGTTCTATTTGACAATCCTGTAGACTTGTTCTATTTGACCCCAGAATAAAAGAGGCAAATTTCAGCTTGATGAAATGGGGGTCTGGTGCATTTGCAGAGCGCAAGAGATGTCATCTCTTCATGTGAAGAACCTTAGAAACCTGTTTCTGGAAGAGTCATCATGACCTGTAGGGAAAATGTTTTTGGAGAAGAGGAGGAGGAACATACATAAGCATTCTGTAACTGATTCAGGTTAGTAAACACTAGTTGAGGGGAAAGCTTTTTGATTGGCTGCAGAAGCACTAAAAAAAAAGCTAGTCAGCTTCATCTAATCTCTCCTTTGCTTCATCCATTTAGGATTTTGGTGATTAGTTCACTTATCACATTCTGGAAAGGGAATAGTGTCTCTGCCACTCCCTTGGGGGTTTTGAAAAGTAAGGAGAGTGAGATATAATCTGGTAGTCAGAGTCCAGGCCAGGTAATTCAGCTAGCCCAGAAATGACTTTCAGGAAGACCTATGGGTCATTAAGTCAGTGTGAGATGTTGCCTTTGGACATGAACTTGATGGGACCACGTCTATGTAGGAAAAGAATAAAGTTTTGAACCTACTTCCCCAGAAACTGAGGTAGTGTAGGGGCCAGTGTATTCTCTAATGTACTGAGTAAAATGCTTGTATTTTTTTTTTGTGTGTGTGTGTGTGTGTGTGTGCTATTTCTTTAAAGTGGACAGCAGCAGCTGGTGGAACAATGAATAGAACACTGGGTCTGGAGTCTGGAAGATCTAATTTCAAATCCAGCTTCAGACATTTACTAGCTGTGTGACCCTGGGAAAGTCACACCTCTGTTTGCCTCAGTTTCCTCAAGTGGAAAATGAAGATCATAATAGCGCCTACCATGAAGGGTTGTTGGGAGGATCAAATAAGTTAAGTTTGTAAAAAGCACTTATACAGTAGCTGGTATATAGTAAACACTATAAAAAGTTTATTCCTTCTCTCTTTCCTTTCCCTTCTTTTCCCATTAAATATCCTTTTGTAAAGCATATTGTGGTTAAATGGAACTTGGGCAGTAGTCACTGGCCGCTAACAATGGGGTGGGGTCACAATTGGTCGGGGCTTGAACAAATAGCATTAGAGAAAAGATACCCTAAAGCCTCAGGATGCTCTGAACCCCTGAAGATCAATTTAGCAGGCTTGGCTCTGGGAGAGAGAGCTCTATCTAAGTCTACCCTTATCCATGAAGAACTCCATGGAATCCCTGGAGCCTTTGCTGATTGGTTTTCTGAAACCCACTCTATTAGGCGTTGACAAGTTAACTTTTTTTTTAAGCTAGGCCCATGATTTCACTAACACAGGGAAATCCCTAGTGAGGAAGCTATCCCTACCAATGTAGATTTAAAATGGCTCTACAACATAAGGTTTAGAGAGTTGCCTATGGAACTGAGAAGTTAAGTTATTTACCCAGGATCACTTATGTCAGGAGTTGCCTCTGACAAGTGATCCTAGGTAACCCACTTAACTTCTTAAGGTCTTTCTGACACTTAATCAATCAACAAACATTTATTAAAGAACTTGTATGTGCCAGGCACTGCGTTAGGTGTTGGCAATGCAAATGTAAAGAATGAAACAATCCATACACACAAGAAGCATACATTCTAGTAGCAGGTGTGAGGAATTTCCAAGTGTATATATAAAGTATATATGAAATAAATAAAAAAAAAATTAAAAAAAACTCCAATTCCTTATTAAGTGCTTACCATGTGCCAGGCACTGTGCTACGTGCTTTACAAATATTATCTCACTTGATTCTCACAACAACCATGGAAGGTAAGTGCTATTATGAGGAAAATTCATTTTAATACTGTATCATCTGATTATTAATATTAATTTGTAATATTCCCATCTCTGTCAAAAATCAATCTCTTATACTAGTTTACAGAGAAAATTCATTTGGCCCATTCTAACTGAAGAATGTCCTTACATTCCTGCATTCCAAAGGAGAGGCTGGGCCCTTTGTTTCCCTGTAAATAGTAACAAAACTGACCTCAAGAGCTACCAGGAGCTACTCCTGTGCCCTTGTTCCCATCATTAGAGTTTGGGGTGACCTAGTTCACAAAAGAGTGATCAAGCCAGAATAGAGTAGTTTTTCTTTCCCACATTGCTGGAGGCTACTAAATATCATTTCAAGGCCTTATTCCTCAGCTGACTTCCCTCCCTTAATGATGAAATAATAGGGAGGGACTGAGGACTCAAAAACCCATCCCCTCATTAAATGTCCACCAATTAGGGTTGTCTTTTGCTTGTCAGAGCAGGTCCATCAGAAGGAAAACATCTGATCTAAGGTGGCTCAGAGACTCCCTTTTCATCTTTTATCACCAAGAGATGACTTGATCAACAATTTATTGATTATTGACCAGCCTAGTTAATAAATTGAGTTTCAATACCTAGGACTTTGTCTCTTGGATATACTACAATTATTAATCTCATTTTGCAGGCGAGGAAACTAAGGCAGAGGTTAAGTGACTTAATCAGGGTCACTTAGCTAGTAAATATCTATGGCTAGATTTAAACTCAGTTCTTCCTGACCCCAGGCCTAGCGCTCTATCCACTGCACCACCTAGCTGCCTCAATAAATACAAATAAATGCGTATTAGTTAAATATAAGGTAATTATCTGCATAGAGATGGTAGTTGTATCTAAGAGTGGTTGAGATAATCAAGAGAAGAAGAGGGTGCAGGACACAGCCATAGAGTACACTCATAAATAGGGACTGGATATGGATGATGATGAATGAGTGAAATAGCATTTATTAAGCACTTACTAGGTCCAAATTGGGTTGTATGGGGTGTTCAGGGAGGGCTAGCACCTCTGGTGTGAGGAATTACAGAGCCTTTTTCAGGGCTATTCATCCACCTTTAGTGTCTACCTGGCACTCAACTCTCACCTGCGGCTCCAAGAAGCTGTAGCATGCACAGCAGCCACACCCAAGTAAACCATCTCAGCATACAGGCCAACCCAGGTTGAGGGTAACTGACAGACTTGTTGGTGAGTCATGTGGGTGTCTATCCCAAGCATAAGTGAAGACTGCTCCCAGGAGAACGGGTGGATGAGAACAATTTGTTCCAATGGCCACGAAGGCAGCTGAAGGGTGCTGTGGAGCTCTTAGAGCTTCTTCAGGCATCGAAGACACCGAAGTCATTCACTGCATCCCAGGCCATCACAAGTCTTCTTGACTTCTGTCTTGTCACTGGATTTGGATAACTTAAGAAGAGAGAGTGAGGCTGATGACTTTGCCCAATTCTGCCTCATTAAATCCAATTCACACGTGAATCAAGACATCACTTGGGATGTCATCAGCTCTCTTCAAAAGTGAAGATCAAACAACAGGTGCAAATCAAACAACAGGTACAAATCACTGAGTTAAATTTCAGGGATATGAATAGAAAAGCAAGACAGTTACTGTTCTCACACATATCACATACTAATAGGCAAAATCAACACATGTTTATAGGAGGTTTCAGTTACGAATTGGATGAAAAGGTCCAGTGATCCTTAGGATGCAACAGCAAAGCAGATGGTAATGCACCTTCTTTAATGTTGTTTCTATTGACAAAACCATGTCCATTTCTGATTCTGAACCATTTGAAAATCACTAGGATTTTGTTGGCAAAGACTTTCTTTTCCAGGTCTTCACTAGCTGTGGCTGCTGCAGAGGTAGGAAGGTTCTACAGCACCTGGAGAGGAAGTGGACAGGTCACATTTCAACAAGCCTTGTTTCCCTGGATAACAGTGAAAGGGCTGGGCTGAGAGCATGATTGGTAGTGTGGGAAGAACTATTACTTCTGGGCTCTGCCTTACCTGAATATCAGTGGCACGTAGTTGGCAGTTGGTGGTGCTGGTGGTGAGAATGGTGAGTCCTTTCTTCACTAGAATTGATATCCTCAATGATGCCTGGGGAGGCCAGGCAGAAGGCAGAACTGCTAGTCTGTGGGGGTGCTTCAATTCCTGGAGCTATTGGGCTCTGGGCCTCGTGCTATCTCCATCTGGATCGGAAGGTAATAATGCTGATTCAGCAAAGGAGACTGAGGAGAGGCTAGACAAAGGAGGAGCAAGACTAGGAGAAAGCCACGTCACAAAAACCCAGGGAGAAGAAATTAGAACAGAGAAAAGGTCACAGTGGTCAACAAAAGAGATCATTAGTAACCTTGGATAGAGCAGTTTCATTTGAATGATGAAGTTGGGATACCAGATTGTTAAAAGGGAAGAAAAGACTGAGAGGAGAGGAAGTAGATTCAAGAAGTTTAGACAGCTTTTTCTAGAACTTTGGCTGTGAAAGAAAGCAATATACAGGAAAAAAGTTTGAGGGAATGGTAGGATCATGTGAGGTTTCTGTTTTTTGGTTTGTTTTTTTTTAGGAATGGGGAAGACTCGAACATATTTTTGGTCATTAGAAAAGATTGAAGATTAGAGTGAGAAAAGATGTGCAGTAGCAAAGTACGTTGACTAAGGGCTACCTTTTCATGAGACTGGAGAGAAGGAGAAAATGGGTCTTCTGGGAATTCTGAAATACAGAACAAGGGAGAAACAGCAGCTTATGATAAATGGGCTCTAAGTCCACAGAACCAGTTTGAAGGGACCTCAGGGATGTCTAATCTCATATACCACATACACAAAAGAAATCCTCACTATAATATATACAACAAGGGGTCATCCAGTAACTATTCTTTGCAATCACTTCTCTTGAGATACTCACCAAGTACCCCTTTAATGTTCTAAATTTTCCTAGTTTTTTTTTTTAAAGTTAAGATCATTGACCTGTAGTTCTTCTGCCCTAGGTGACTTCAGTTTGAGGGCAACTAGATGCTTTTCATTTCACCAGCTCCCTCTTTATCTTAGGCATCCATCCACTGTTAGCCATTTACCCCCATTTCACTTCTGGTAGAGAAACAAGAAGCAAAATAAGAATTCAGCAGCTCGATGTTCTCTGTCATCAGTTGTTATTGTCCCAACCACCCCAGACAAAGGCCATATGCAGGAGTGTGCTGATAAATTTTTTAACAAGTAGTTTTCTGGGGGAAAATGTGTGTGTGTGTGTGTGTGTGTGTGTATATACACACACACACATATATATATATATATCTGAATATCATACATACTTGTGTAAATGTTCACACAGAAATGTTATCAATTGGTTCTACCCTTCCTTTATAGTGCTCTTTTTTCTACCAAGGGAACTTTAAAAAACCTGTCCCATTTGATTTCCTGTAGCTTTTTTTTTCCTGTCAGCCTCAGTTCATTATCATCTTTAGCAGTCATGACAATATTTTGACAGGACTATGCCATATTGTTATATTAATCCTCTGTTACCTGGTCTTGCTTCCATTCTGTACATTTCTTTCTAAAAATTCAACGAGTTTCCTGTGTATCCACATTGATCTCTTCAGACAAATCCCATTTTTCTTCCTCAATGTAATTATTTTTCATTGGATCTTTCGAATTTTGTTCTTGAGCATCTTCCATCTCTCCTGGGCTGACTTCCCATTGTAGCAACTTAGTTCATGGAACCAATTGCTTTTCCTCTAAAACATCTGTCATCTGTTTTTGTAAAACCCAAGGTGCATGTCAAGACTATGCCTAGATTTCCTCTCCTCTAATCACACCCTAGGATAGAGTAGTCACTTTCCTCAGGGTTCCTATGATTTCTTTCTCAGCAACCAGTGAGAAATGGTTGAGAATTAGATTAGTGAGAATCAGGTCCAGAAACAAATTTTCCTTTGTTGGTTCCTCCACCTTTTGAAGGATAAAATTATCACTAGGGCAAGACAAAAAGATATTAGCTACTCTTGGCAGAGAGCTATAAGAGATGTCTTGTAAGTTGAAATCATTTATCATTCATATCAGGTCTCTATGCCATACTTGTGACCTGTTTCCCAAATTCATTTATTTCCACTTTCTGGTCAGGCTATCTGTAGTATACTTCAGTGACAATCATTCTATTTCTTTCTATACTGACCTCCATCATAATCTCTTCCTATTCCCATTCCCAGATTTCCTCTCATGACTTTCTTAAATACACAAGGTAACTCTCTACCCTGCAACTTCCCTACCACCACCACCACCTGTTTTTCTGAGTAAAGTATAGGGTAAGAGTGTCTTCTTAGGGGGAATGAGGAAACTCTTCAAGTGCCCTTTGAATTTTTTTTTTCATTTACGTTCTTCAAGGGCAGAACTCATACTGTTTTAGAAACTCTAACACAGTGTTTTCCTACAGTAAATACTCAAATACCAAAATAAAAACTAATTCGGTTACTCCAGGGGTTTACAGTCTACTGGAAGATTTTACACAAATAAAATACAAGATAATTTGAGGAGGGAGAAAACACTGACAACTACAGTAACATAATAAGGAAAGGCCTTCTGGAGGAGATGACTCCTGAAGTAAGCCCTGAAGGAGGTAAAGAATTCTAAAAGGCCGAGATGAGGAAAGAGCAGTTCTAGGCAAGAGAAGCAATCTTTTCAACAGTGCAAAGGCAGGAAATTGAATGCTGAGTCTGCGGAAACAGCATGTGGGCAAGTTTGACTGGAATGTAAATACACTACATGAAGTGAAATAATATGAAATAAATTGTGAAAGGAGGGTAATGGAGCCAGATTGTGAAGGACTTTCAATGCTAATTTTTTTTAAACTCTTAAAACACTAGGAAGCCACCAAAGATTCTTTAAGAGAATGATATGATCAAACCTGTGCTTTAGGAAGATTTGGGTAGCTGATTGGAAGCTGGTTTGGAAAACAAAGAAACTGTGAGCTGGGAGATCAGTTAGAAGAAAATTGCAATGATTCAGGTTGAGAGGTCCTGAGGTCTTGAACTAAAGTGGTGGCCATTCATGCAGAGAGAAGGGGAAAGGATTGAAAGACATGGAGACAGAACAACAAAGACTGACAGTTGTTTGGATATGGAGGATAAAGGAGAGGGAAGACTTGAGGATGCAAGGTTAGCAAAAGTTGCAAACCTAGCTGATCCGAAGAATGTTACCTTTAATAAAAAGAAGGAAGTTAGGAAAAAGGGAAAGCTTTTTTTGGGTACATGAATTTTGATTTGGATATTACAGGGAAAGGAGAAGTTCAGAGGAGACAGAATGGCAAGGGACTAAATCAACTCAAATCAATTTAGATATGAAGACAATTAGGGTCAGAGAAGTTAGGTGACTTGGCCACTTGGGTAACACAGCTACTAAAGAACTGAGCCAGGACTTGAAACCAGGTACCCTGACTCCAAATTCAGTGCTCTATTACTCCACACTGCCCTTTGTAGAATTGCGGATGATCTAAAAATGAATTGTGGGTCTGCAAGGAAGAGAAACTTTGGTAAGATTTTTTTTTCCCTTCTAAGTTTATTTCAGCAAAAGAATCCACTTTAGAACAACATTATGTCAATCCTAAATGTTTGTGCCTTAGACATTTGTTACATATTATCAACTCATCTATTAAAAGCTAGTTTAAGAGACAAGGAGTCTCATCTATAGGTTACATAAGGAAATCCTTAAGAATCTAATATATATATTTGGAGATGAAGGTTTGAAAAGAACACGAGAGTTGAATGTGTCCCAACTCAAAACAGGTTTGGACCCAATGCTTTAGAGAGTTAAAAACACATGAGATAGAAATTATAAATGGTTTTCTAAGATCGGTTAGTGAAATAAGTGAAATCAGTGAAATAAGGTAGATTCCTTGATCAAATGACATGGATGCTCATAGAGCAGTGCAGAGCGCTATGAGGCTGCCCCCCTTCTGGACACATGGAGACAATTATACAACAATTATACAACTAAAAATCGCTCAAAGTCATAATAATGTCAGAAATTTTTAGGCACATGTAAGAGACTTACAAGCTCAATTTAAATAAGCAATTACAGGGGGATTTGTAAAACCAATGAAAAAATTAAACTCCTTAACTTGATTTTTTTTAGACAAACCACTCAATAATAGAAACATTTTCATAACAGAATTAGGCAAATGAAGAAACACAGATATGAAAACACTCAAATATCTTATCTTCCACTTATGATACAGTACTTAAGTTTTTTTTACAAAGGCAGCATGGTGTAATGCATAGAGGGCCAGCCTTGGAGCCAGGAAGCCTTTGGTTCATATCTTGCCTCTGAAACATACTAGCTGTGTGACTCTAGGCAAATCACATAACCTCCCAGTGCCCCTTGCAAAACTCTCTAAGACTAAAAGTTACAGGAAGCTGCAGTTTTACATCTGTGGAGGGAGCTTCCACACACAATAGGAGTTCCCTACACTGATGAAATAATTCTGGACACACATAAAATTTTTTGGAGGTAGGTTTTTCCCTGGCGATAATTTTTCATTTTGAAAGACCAAATCTTAGATATATTCTATAGCTAGTTATTACTTATAGAAATGCACTAAAATTATTTAATTAAACTTTTAGAAACATAATCAGGGATTCACAAACTATGGCATTTTATTTCAGAGCCTTTGCTTACATTTGTACAATATATTACATAATTCTCCATTGTCTGCATAACCTAATATATGCTCTATAGCTTTTTTCTATAAGCTTTTCCTTCAATGTTCGTCAACAAATTTTTACAGTCCTGTACAAATCTGAATATTTTGAAACCATTTTCAACAAAATTGGTTACTGTGAGCACACACTACAAAGACCGAAAATGCTTTTCTTAGAAAAGTTGAGTGTAAAGGATTCTGACACGTTAGCATCTACAAACAAAACATTTCAAAATTCCCACATGTTGTATTGCCAGAAAAAAAAACATGCCAGCCCCCATCCAAAAGAAGTACACAGAACTACAATTAAAACAGTAAAACAGTCTGTACAATAAAGTACTGTGTATTAACAGTGCTAGGTATTAAATAGCTTGAATGAACACTTCCGCAATATACAAATGTCTTACAAAGGTGTATAATTAAATATACAAGTGCCAAACAGAACAGATCTTGGGATCATACAACATAAAAGTCAATACAAGTGAAAACAGCTTGCGTTCATTTTTGATTTTGCACAAGGCATTTTTTATCTTAGCAGACCTACCACTCAGATAAGCTGTATTTAAAACTATCATTTTGTGGTAGTGTTTATATCATCAACTGTGAATTACACATGAACACAGCTTACTTGTTCCTGAAATCCTGTTGTAGCTCATAATAAAATAAGCATTACAAATGAAATATCTGTTTTAAAGGGAAAAGAAACATTTACAATAAAACACAAAAATATAACTGTTATAATCCATTATGAATAAATATACACTTTAAACTGGCTAAGTACAATTTTATACATTGTTTAAGATTTAATATAGTTTGTTAGCCATTTTCTTCCTTTTTCACACAATGTATTATATCAAAATTAAAAAAAAATACTGATTCATAGAAAAATGGCAAAGTACAGTAGTTCCATTCCAATTAATGGGCCATGAAAACCCATTGCAAAACCATTTAACCTAATTCAAACCTGTAAACATTGTCAGTCTTTTAAAAAGAGAATCTTATTTGGTTACCAGGACTGATGTCTAATATCCTGTTACCTGCAGGTTTTGAATTTATTACATGTGCTTGACTTATACAATTTAAAGCCACTTTAAGGTGACTTGCATTTAAAAAACAATTAGCTTGTACAAATGAAAATAGGTTCATATTTTTCATAAATAAATGGAAAAATATCAAATGTTCCAGCTTTAACAAAATACCAGGGAACACATGTACAGTAAGTTTTTTAGACACGTTCTGGCCCACCCAACAACTATGCTTTCTGTATTGTCTCAGCAGGCAGTGAAAAGCCTCCATTTGCCACAGTGGAAGGCCTTCAAGTTACCAGACATACAATTCCCAGACAAGTTGGAAACAATTATTGCTTGAGGAAAAGCAGTTCATTGTACTTTTTCTTCATAAAAAGTGCACTTAAGTGCCAAGTCAGCTTGTCAAGAAACAATTTTTAAATATAAAATAGTGCTTGTCTGATTTTGTGTGCCACTGTGCAGTATATATAAAAAAGGGGCCCTCAACAGCCATTAAGTGCAAAGTGCTTTGGGAAGTCCTGCTGTCACCTGCACTCCACTGACATTCCGGGCTGTGATGCACTGGACATGGAGGGTTCTGCTAAAGTTAACATGACAGCAGCTGTGATAGAACTGGATGAAGGGGAGGAAGAAGAAGATGAGGATGTAGCAGCACCTAAGGAGAGTAGAAAAAAAATAAAAAGTAGGTTAATAAAAACAGGACCCAAAGAATGCTAATGGCTGACATTTATACAGCACTTTAGGGTTTGCATCATGGTAGCTTTGTAGGCACTACAGCTCTTAGCACCATTTTACATAACTTTTTAAAGTAACTTTAATAACAACATTTTAAATAACTTGCTTATAGTGACAAAGCTAGTAAGTGTCAGCGATGAGAGCTACCCTAGGTCTTCTTATCCCAAGTCCTGTGCTTTATTTACTGTACACCTTTGCTGTTTGTCCTGAAGAGAAAGGGAGGCATAAAACATTCCAGTGCTCTGAACTATGACTGTAACACTGGATATAAGCATAAGTATTCAGTTTGCAAAAGAGAAGTTAGGTCCCATGACAGCATGATATAAAGAAAGGAAAGCATATATTTATCAACTCAAATACAAAAATTAAATAATCCTAGCTCTCAAAGAGTTTATATCCTATTGGGAAGATTCTATATTTCTATAAATGAAGAAATACAAAGTAATTTCAGTGAAGAGAGAGTACTAATAAAGGTTCTATCCTGGCTCTTCTTCTTTTTTCTATAAACAGCTAGTTGGCACACTGGACTTGGACTCAGAAAGACCAGAGTTTGAATCCTGCCTTCAGCTAGCTGTGTGACCCTGGGTAAGTCATCTAACCTCTCTGAGCCTCGGTATCCTCATCTGTAAAATGGAAATGCTAATAGGATTTATCTCCCATGACAGCTGTTAAGAATCAAATGAGATAATGTATGTAAAATGCTTGTTAAACTTAAAGGATTATAAAATACTAGCTATGATGCTGCTGCTGCAAATGATTATCTCTCTCTTGATGAGCTTAGCAGTTCCCCTGGGTTCAATCAGCATCGATATGCAGATGATTCTCAGAACGACACACCCAACTCTAGTGTCTCTCCTGAGTTCCAGTCTTTTCCAACCAATGAGACATTTCCAACTGGGTATCTTCCAGGCATCTCAAACTCCAGAGGTCCAAAATAGAACTTTCCTCCCAATTCTACTCCTGTTCACAACTACTGAAAGCACCACACCCTTCCCGTTACTGAGACTTGCATCCTTGCACAATTTCATTTAGCCCTCACATATCCAATCAGTTGCTTTCTTCACAACATCTCTCATATACAGCTCCTATCCTCTCTACCTTCATAGTCATCACCCAAGTTCAAAAGCCTTCATCACTACTCTAGAGTGAAATAACCTCCTAATTAGTTTTCCTACCACAAGTCTCTTCTCACTACATCCATCTTCTAGACAGCTGTCAAAGTACTTTTTATAAAGCACAGGTGTGATCATGTCACCCTATCTGATATACTTTAGGTACCTCCAGGGTCAATTATAAACTCTCCTGTCTGGTATTTAGAGTTCTGCACAACCTGGCCCTTTACTGTCTTTTAATTTTCTTCATGTTACTCTCTTCCACAAATTATACAGTCTGACTTGCTTTTCCCTGCATAAAACACTTCATCTTGGGTTTTACAGTGGCTGTCCCCCCCATGCCTGGAATGCCTTCCCTCCTGTCTCCACCGCTGTCCCTGTGGTCCCTTCCCTCTAACTGAAGGAGAAGGAATGCTCCTCTTGGAATTTCCATTGAAGAACAGTCATGGACTTTTCCATCATGCCCTTGGGCCGGCACCTTGCTATGTACTTCATCCCCCCAAAAAAGGTGGGGGGAAGGGAGGCCACTTCCCCAAGGAGTCCTTGTTGTTGTTACCTCCTTATCTCAAATCATCATCACCACCACCACCACCACCAGGACAACTAATAATAGCAAGCATTAATAACACACTTTAAGGTTTACAAAGTGCTTTACATAAGTCATCTCATTTGATCTTCACAACAATGCTGTGAAATAGCTTCTCTTTTTTTATCTCTATTTTACAGATGAGGAAAATGAGCCTCAGAGAGGTAAACTGACTTGCTAAGGATCATAGAGCTAATACAAGTCTGAGATAGAATCTGAACTCATGTCTTCCCAACTCCAGGTCTAGTGCTCTATCTACCATACCACCTCACTTCCTCAGACACTGCTCAGACATCTTTCCCACCTATTTTTTCTTTCAGTGTTGCCTTACATGAAGAAGCAGCCCTTTTCCTTGCCAAAACAGTTCTTTCTACATGGATGCTTGATGTCCTCTCCTGTCTTCTCCAACAGATTTTCATCCCCACTCTCTCTTGAGTCTCCTTCCCTGATGCTTATAAACACATCCTTGTGATTCTCCATCTATAAAAAACCCTCATGTGAGCAGAAATTCCTGTCTCTCCTTCCCTGCTGGCCTAACCTCCTTGAGTTTATATATACACCAGGTTCCTATACTTCCTGCCCCTCCCACTCTCTTTTAAAACTCTTTTTTAAAAATACAACTTCATCATCAAACTTGAAAATGCTCTCAAGTGACCAACTGTCCCTTTATTGTTAAACCTAATGGTTTCTTTTCAAATCTTTTCGACCTCTCTGGAGTCTCTGACAATATAGATCACTATCTTTTGAATACTCTCTTCAAAATTTCACTTTTCTTTATTTTTTTATTTTACACTTAAATACAAAATGAGAAAAGGAAATAAAAAACATTGGCATGTACACAGTAGACCATAAGAAAGGATTCAATATAAAACAACAAATTTCCATTTCAAGAAAACCCATACAATAAATAGTACACATTGTTTTCAAAGATGCCCAACTTTTTTTTGCTCCCTTGGTTTTCTTTTGTTCTTGGCTGTGCACTTTTTATTTTTTTCCCCTTTCTCCCCCCCCCCCGGCCCCACCGAAGGTTATAATTACGTGTGGATATATATGTATACATAGATATCTATAAACATACACATATACACTCATACACAGATATGTAAGACCATTCTGTGCTTATTTCCTCCTGTCATCTGTTTCTCTGAGGGTGGAAGCATCTTCGTTCCTATGTCTAAGTCTTTCCATGTTTTTCTAAATCAACCAGCTCATCATTTCCTGCACCACAACAATACTCCTTTCTGGATTCAAACAGCATCTTCCTTCATAGGATCTTTGAGGTTAATTTGGGCATTTATAATAATTTGATTGCTCCAAGTTGTTCTTAAAACAATACGCTGTTACTGTCTGTACACAATGATCTCTTGATTCTGCTTATTGTGCTCTTCATTATTTCATGTAGGTCTCCCCATGCTTTTCTAAAATCATTGAGCTCACTGTTTCTTATAGCAGAGTAATATTTCACCCTGAACATATACCATGATTTGTTTAGTGATTTCTCCAATTGATGGGCATCCTCACAATTTCCAGTTCTTTGTCGCCAAAAAGAGAGCTGCTATAAATATTTCAGAACATGTAGGTTCTGATTTGGAATCATGTCTCTCCAAAACGGGTGGATCATATCACAGATCCACCAATAATAAATTAAGGTCCCAATTTTTCCACATCCCCTCCAACATTTGTCACTTTCTCCTTCTATCATTTTAGCCAATCTGATAGGTGTAAAATGGTATCTCCAGGTTGTTTTAATTTGCATTTCTCTAATCAATAATGACTTAAAGAATTTTTTAATATGACTATAAACTGTTTTGATTTCTTTATCGAGAAACTGCCTGTTCATATCTTTTGACCTTTTATCAATTGTGGAATGACTCACATTCTTATAGATTTGACAAAGTTTTTATGTATTTGAGATATGAGATCTTTATCTAAGGAACTGTCCATAAAATTTTTTCCCCCAGTTTTCTGCTTTCCTTCTGATCTTGGCTACATTGGTTTTATTTGTACAAAACCTATTTAATTTAATGTAATCAAAATTATCCACTTTACATCTCACAACACTATCTCTTGTTTGTTCATAAACTGTTCACCTATCCATAAGTCTGATACATAATATGTTCCATGTTCTTCAAATTTTCTTGTAAAAGCTCCCTTTATATCTAGGTCATGTATCCATTTTGACCTTATCTTGGTGTAAGATACAGTTTATGCCCAATTTCTGCCAGACTGCTTTCCAGCTTTCCCAACCATTTTTACCAAATAATGAATTTTTATCCCAAAACTTAAGTCTTTACAATTGTCAAACACATTGGCTATATTCATTTGCTGCTTCAAATTTTATGTCTATTCTGTTCCACTGATCTACCTTTCTATTTCTTAGCCAGTACCAAATAGTTGGTAATTACTGCCTTATTATATAGTTTAAGTCTGAGATCTAGTACTGCTAAACCTCCTTCCTTTACTTTTTTTCCGCCATTAGTTCCTTTGATATTCTTGATCTTTTCTTCTTCCAAATAACTTTTATTAATTTTTTCTACCTCCATAAAATAATTTTTTGGTAATTTAATTGGGATGGCATTGAATATATAGATTAGTTTTGGCAAAAATTGTCATTTTTATTATATTGGCCCTGTCTACCCATGAACAATTAATATTCTGCCATTTATTTAAATCTGATTTCTTTTTGTGTACAAAGTTTTTTATGGTTTTGTTCATATGGATCCTGGGTTTGTTTCGGTAAGTGTATTCCCAGATATTTTATACTTTTTTTTTAATGGGGGTATCTCTAGCTATCTCTTCCTGCAGGATCCTGTCGGTAATATATAGTAATGCTAAAGACTGACGTGGGGTTGCTTCATATTCGGCCACTCTGCCAAAATTATTAATTATTTCAATTAACTTTTTAGTTGGGTCTTTAGGGTTTTCCACCTGCAAAATATCACCTGCAAAAAAAGATGTTACCTCATTCCCTGTTTTCTTTTTCGTCTCTTATTGCTATTGCTAGGATTTCCAATATAATACTGAATAATACTGACGAACAGTATTGTTTTACGCCCGATATTACTAGGAAGGCTTTTACTTTATCCCCATTACAAATAATGATTGCTAATGGCTTGAAGTAAATGTTTCCTACCAATTTAAGAAAAAGTCCACTTATGCCTACACTTTCGAGTGTTTTAATAGAAATGAATGTTATACTTTATCATATGATTTTTGTGCATCTATTGATATTATCATATGATTGTTACTTTTATTATTGATATAATCAATTATGTCAATAATTCTCCTTATCAACACGTTGTTTCATTATTGTCATTTTCTTTAATGAAATTACTGGTTGTTTCTATTGTTTGTTCTTTAACTCATACATTCTTTAAGATTAGGTTGTTTAGTCTCCAATTAGTTTTTTCTTTGTTTTCATGGTCCCTTGTTAAATATAATTTTTATTGCATTGTGGTCTATAAAGGAAGCATTTGATATTTCTGCTTTTCTGCTATTAGGTGTAAAATGTTTGTGCCCTAATATATGGTCAATTTTTGTAAAGGTACCATGTACTGCCAGGAAAACGGTGTATTCCTTTCTATTTTTATTCAATTCTCTCCAGCTATCCATCATATCTAGCTTACCTAAAATTCTATTCACTTCCTTAGCTTCTTTCTTATTTATTTTCTGGTTAGATTTGTCTAGTTCCAAGAGGGAAAGATTAAAGTCCCCCACTATTATGCTACTACTATCTATTTCTACCTGTAATTCATTTAACATTAAAAAAATTTAGATGCTATGGTATTTGGTGCATAAAGTTTACTATCAATATTGTTTCATTATTTATGGTACCTTTTATCATAATGTAGTTTATTTCTTTTAATTAAATCTATTTTAGCTTTGAATTTATCTAATATCAAGATTGCTACCCCTGCATTTTTTGCATTGGCTGAGGCATAATACATTCTACTTCAGCTATTATTTTAACCCTGTGTTTCTGTCTCATTTTTAAATATGTTTCTTGTAAGCAGCATATTGTTGGATTCTGATTTTTACTCCATTCTGCTATCCATTTCCATTTTATGGGTGAATCCATCCCATTTACATTCAAAGTTATAATTACTATTTATGTATCTCCCTCCATCCTATTTTTTCCTCACTATTGTCCTTTTCAGTCTCTCTTTTTACCCTATCCCTCCTTCTAGTTTGCTTCTAACCACTACCTCCCTATCTCTCCCCTATCCTCTCCACTTATCCTTCTTTTCCTTGTTCTACCCACTCCTCTGAGTATCCCTCCCTTTTCTTCTTCCCTTCTAAATCTTAATCTATGTAGCCTTTTATATAAACCCGCTCTTATTCCCTCACTCTCTTATTTCCTTATAAATTTAGAAAACTTTTATTCCCTTCTAGACGTAAATGTAATTCCCTTTTTCACCTAAACCTGATGAGAGTAGGGTTCCAGCACTACTCCACCCCACCTAACTCTTCTGTATCAGTTCTTCCTCTCCTGCCTCATTTATATGAGATAATTGCGCTTTTTATAGTTTCCTACACAATTTTGCTTTTTAGAATCACCTCATCATTCTCAGCTCTTCCCAATCTTTCTTTCAAACTACCCAATTACTAATGACAATCTTAAGCATGTGGTTTACATTTCCACGTATAAAAAGTAATAGTTTGCCTTTATTGAATCCCTTGTAATTGGTTTTTGATGTTTTTATTTCCCCTGGAACTTATATGCCAAATTTTCTATTATGTTCTAGTCTTTTTGCAACAAAAACCTGAAAGTCTGTCAATTCATTCAATGTCTTTTTTTTGGTTATTGCTGTTGTTCAGGATTATACTTAACTTTGATGTTATTTTTTGTCTGTAACCCCAGTTCTTTTGTTCTCCTGCTGTATTTTAGTGTAGCAGCTGCTAGGTCTTGTGTAATTCTAATTGTAGCTCTGTAGTATTTTTTTTTTTAGTTTTTTTTTTTCTTGTTGCCTATAATATTTGCTCCTTAACCTGGGAGTTTTGGAATTTGGCTATGATATTCCTATAGGTTTTCATCCTGGCATCTTTTTCAGGTGGTGATCAACAAATTTTTTTCTACTTCTACTTTCCCCTATTGTTCTAAAACTTCAGGGCAATTTTCTTTAATTATTTTTTTGTATTACTGAATCAAGATTATGTTTCTGATCCTAGCTTTCAGGTAGTACAATTAGTCTTATGTTTTCTCTTCCTGATCTGTTCTCCAGATCAATTGTTTTTCTTATGAGATGTTTCACATTCTTTTTGTTTTGTTATGTCTTGATCTAACATCATTCACTAGCCCTTGCCCAATTCTAGTTTTCAAGGAGTTGTTTTCTTCCTTAAGATTCTGGATCTCTTTTCCCAGTTGGCTGACTTTCTTTTCATAATTTTCTTGGTTTTCTTGGATTGTCATTTTTTTTTTCTATTTTTTTCCCTCAATCTCTCTTGATTTTTAAAGTCCTTTTCAAGTTCTTCCAAGAACTCTTTTTGGGCAGGTGGGTTACTCTTTGGGGTAGGAGAGGGTTTTTTTTTCCTTCAGTATCCTCTGAAAATGAACCCTGGTCTTCTCTATTCCCATAGTATCTCTCTATGGTTGGGTTCTTTCTGCTTTGCTTGCTCATTTTTACTTACTTTTTACTATTTTTATTTTTTTTAGCAGCTTGTTATTATAATTACCTCTAGTCCTGGGGTATAGGGGATGGTGCCTCTGGCCTCAGGTCCTTCTTGCTGTTATTTTTTGAGCTTTGTCCAGGGCCCAACCTCAGCACTGCTTTCCCAGCCACAGCTGGGGCTCCCAGGCACACTATGTTGGAAATAAATGCTCTTGTTCCTCTAGCGGCTGTAACCTTCAGCTCTCCCCTCTGGCCTGAAACCAAAACTAAGAACTCAGCTCTTCTCTAAGAAGTGAAGCCAGAAGTGAACCCACCCCACTGCTTCTGCACTCACCCAGCATATGCTGATTCCTTCTCACCTTCAGTCACAGCCCAGGACTGCACCTCAGCAGCACAGCAGGGTCTGGAATCCCTTGGCAGCAGGGGTCCTTCAATCTACCCCTGTTCAGATATCTGGACCCCCAACCCCCACTGTCTGTGAAGTGAGAATTCCCATGGCTGAGACAGAGGCTACCTCCTAACCCAGTTGCCCCCGGGGCTTGTTGTTTGTTGTTTTAGTAGAGATAGCCTGGAGGTGTCTGCACTTCACTCAGGCAGAACTGGGGTCTTTCCTCAGATCTTCTCCAGTTGTCCCAGGAGGACCACTGCTGTGCTCCAACTCTTGTTTATTTTTACCACTCCATGTTCACCTTTAGGTGCTATTTTGTCTTATTTGTGGAGGAAATCTGGAGAGCCTGGAATTTTCTGACCTACTCTGCCATCGTCCTTATTTTTCTTTAGGATTTTTGTAACATTATTTTCTCTTGGTTCTCCTGTCTGATCACTCCTTGGATGTCCTGTAGGCATCACAAACTCAGTATGTCCAAAGCAGAATTATCTTTCTACCCAAAACCCTCTCCTCATTACAATTTTACTATCACTATCAAGGGCATCACCACCCTGTCACTTACGCTGACAACCTAAATGTCAACCTCAACTCTTCACACTTGGCACTCACACCCCAACACTTCCCATTTATTGTCAGATCTTGTCATTTGTATCTTGACCACATCTCTAACATATATTCCCCCTTTTCTCCCCTCACATAGCCACTACCTAGTACAAAGTCCTCAACACTTCTAAAGTGGACTATTGCAATAGCCTTCTGCTAAATAGCCTCCATCCTTTACTCAGCTGCTGAAGTGATTTTCTTAAAATGCAGGTGTGACATAGCACCACCATCCCAATCATTCAATAAACTCCAGTGGCTCCTTTGAAGCCCTCAGTTTTGCAATTAAAGTCTTTCACAGATTGGCACTGTCCTCCCTGTATAGTCTTCTTACACTTTACTTCCTCTGCTTGTTCTCTATGCTTGAGTAACAGTGGCCTACTTGTTTTTCATCTGATATTCCACCTCCCAATGCTGTGACTTTTCACTGACTCCCATGTGTGGAAAGTTCCTCCTCCTCACCACCCCCTCCCGACTTCCTTCAAGATTCACCTTAAATCCTACCTTCCTCAAGAGTTCCTTAACACTGTTAATGCCTTCTCTTTGAGACTGTCTTCCATTTACACTGTATTATATCATGAATGCACAATTTTTTGAATGTTGCCTCCTCCATTAGACTGCGAGTTCCTTGAAGGGAGCTCCTTTTGTCTACTGAACACACGCCACGTAGCACAAAGTAAGCACTATTACTCTACACATACATATACATAAAATATACTGCATTGGTCTGAATATTACCAATACCACTAAAATGAGATCTTTATGAAAGGGTAAAGAATTAAGGTAAACACTAAAAAGTAACACCAATTACAGGAGAAATATCTACCAGTGATGTCATGTAGACTGAGCGATTTCTTTTCTTTAAAAGGTATTCAAATTGTTCTTAAGATTTGATTGGTTCAGGGGACTAAGGATTGGGCTTTGATGAAGCTTCCTGGTTGCACAAGTACAAAAAACAAGAAGGAGCTCCTGTGTGGAGCCCTCAAATTTTACATCAGAAGTATGATCAACAAATGTTTATCAACATTAATTCAGCTCAACTGTATACTTTAGTAATATATTCTGCAGACTCTGAACATCCTAATATGGCTAAGTAAACCTATTTTTGCTAACTGTTAGACTACTAAGTGTCATTTCATTATACTCTTAAAGCTGAACTACCAAACTGACCTGCTCAACTCTGACCTATTGTAAAGCACATGAAATACTTTATACAAGCCACACCAAGCAAAAGGATGAGGTATTTTACTTTTTATATTTTTCCAAAGATCCATTCACACAGCAGGTACCTAATAAATCTTTGTGGATAAAAATTTTAACTTTTTAAAAAAGTATAAATATTATCTGAACATAAATGTGGAGAGTAGTGAATAAAACAAGGAGGTAAAACAAGGAAATGCCAAAAAGAAACAATGCTCTTTAACCACCTTGGATGGCTTTGTGTATAATTCTTCTTTTTTGTTGAAATTGGGTCTCCTTATCTCACCTGGGCTTGAAGGGGGATGGCGACTCACAGCCCAACCCCCAATGCTGATCATCATGAAAGTTTTGATCTGCTCCATTTTCTATCTAGGCTGATCTATCCTCCTTAGATGGCTTGATGGCTCACCATTTGGTGCCAAATTTAGTGAGGTTAACAAATTGGCTCAGAATCTCAGAACTCTCAAGCTCAAGCAATTCATCAACCTCAGCCTCCCTAGTCAAAGGGGCTACAGAGAATGGTACCCACGCCTAGCTAGCAGATTTTTAAAAACATCTTTCAAATCTATAAAAGGTGTGCTTCCTGGTTCTCACTCTACTAACTAAACAACAAGCTAGATCTTAGTAATGGGAAGAAGATGAGAAAAACAAGCTGCTAGGGGTTAGAAGTATGGGAAGATTTCTAAAGAAGAGTGGCAAGAATACACAAGGTATGGAAGCCACTGAGATAACTGGATTTCTGTTTAAAAGTTGGCTTCTCTTTCCTTCTATTTGCCTTTGGGGTGGCAGGAGTTTTCTAACTGCAAATTAAAAGCAGCTAAGTAGAGATTGCATTGTCCTAACAAATGAAAAGGTAGGAAAAGCTTCTGCCTCGACTTTGCCCAACAAATTGTTGTTCATCCTTCATTCTTGAAGAGGACCAATGAGGTAAACTGTGCCTCTAGAGCTTAGAGGACTCCAGCAGTGAACAGGCTTAGAAATCAGAAGTTTTCAGCAAGGGTTAGTTAAGAGAACTACAGCAAAGGATGGAGGATCTGGATTCAAGTAAATATGAAATAAAAGGAGAATTTTTCATTTACTTGGAGAGTGAGTCTGATGGTATTAAAGTAATTCTTATGTATGCACAAAGTGACAACTGACCACTGTCCTGGAAGGAAAGATAAGAGGGCCAGAAGACTATACATATACTCTTCAGGTAATCAAGGTTCTCTCTGAAGTGTTTCTTGAAATAATAGAAGAAGAGCTTCAAGAAGGAAAAAAAGAAGGGGAATCCTAACTTGTATCAAGAGATTGGGATAATGTAACAGAAAGAAGGAAGGGAAGAAGGACCAATAAGCAGTCATCTAGTGATGGCCAGAGAAAGAAAAGACAGGTACAGCCAGCTAATGACTCCTGACTGAAGGATACAAAAATAGCTCTTTAACAGCAGCTTCTACTTGTATATTCCTTTTCTGGCCCATTGTTAGGTGACCTCTCATCTACTGACACCGCAGACCCTCTTCGTTACAATACAAAAGCTTCCTCTGGAGACAGTCTTATTCTTCCTTTCCATGAAGAACCTCAAATCTATTACTTAGCTGCAAATGTTCACTTGGCTAAAAGAGGGAGGATGATTTGGGAAGTAAATAGTTGGCTAAGAAGGTGGTACCAGAAAATGAGATTTGGATTTTTTAAGTCACAGTGTGGCACAGAAGAGTTACGGGCTTTTGACAAGGAATAGAGTATACCTTAATACTGGCCTTTAAAAACATACTTGCCTATAGTTTTAGTACTCTAACTGAGGGGAAAAATAAAGGAGAGAGAGAAAACTGCCCACATAAACAAGCTCATTACAGAGAAACAGCTGATACAGTACTAGAAGAGGGATAGAAGAGAGAGCTGGTAATTCATGGCAGACAACATCCAAGAAGAAAGCCAGAGACAAAACCCAAGGCCTCAGATGTCAACAACACATAAAAATGCACAAAGCACAAGTGAAGTGTCATCTGGAAATCCTAATATAAAATGGCAAATTTGACACAATAACTACCACTGAGACTTGATGCCTTGGGATTCATTGCTGGAATATAGCTCTGGATGGCGATACCTTACAAAAAAGGAATAGAAAGAGGTGCATTATATAGTTAAAGATCACTCATGTAACAAACTCAGGAACCATAAAAAGGAAACCTAGAGAGTAGCCAAGTCAAGTTCAAGAAACAGAAGTGATAGTGTCGTCACAGGATGCTACAGACCAACTATACAAAAAGAAGAATGAGACAAAGAGTTAAATAAATGAATCACAAATCTGGGTTGGGGGCATAATACTGTAATGATGATGAGAGAAGAACCCACCTTCTATTATTGCATTCTCTGCACAAAATTTGTAACATAACTTAATTTTATCCTCCAAAAGGTGAAGGAAACAATAAGGCAAACTGTAAAAACCTGATCGAGATCAGTAAGAAGGAACTAGCTGCTGGAACAGAAATGATGGAAACATTAGAGAGAAGTCCATCATGTCATTCATGAGGAAGCACAAGAAAGCTGGTCATAATTTAAAAGGAATATTAGATTTTGGGGAGGGAAGATTTCAAAGGGTTCAGAGAGAAGAACAGTAAGATTCAATGGCCTAATATTTTACTGTAGAAGTATCACTAAGAGAAACTGAAAACTTCTGAGGAAATTTTGAAGACACAAGCAGAAGTGACTTTAATTAAGAGGAAAAAGGGGAGAAGCTTAACGAAATCAAAGTGACTACACAGGGAATGCAAGGAACAATTTAAGGTTTTAATATAGCGAACATTTATAGAATGCCTACTATATGCCAGCACTATGCACAATAAGCGCTTTACAAATATTATCTCATATAAGATTGTTTGTCTTTTCAAGGAAGGGATAGGGGCAGGAAGAAGAGAGAGAATTTGGAACTCAAAATTTTAAAAATCGATGGTTAAAATTTTTTACTTGTAACTGGAAAATACTGAATGAAATAAAAATAAATATTTAAATTTGAAAAAATATATTATCTCATTTGATCTTCATAACAACCCGGAGAGGCAGGTGCTACTATTATCCCCATTTTACAGATGAGGAACCTGAGGCAAATAGGGGCTAAGTGACTTGGTCACACAGTTAAGTGACTATGGCTGGATTTGAATGCAGGTATTCCTGACTCCAGGATCAGTGGTCTATCCACTGGGCGACCTAGCTGCACCATAAAAAAAAAGATATGAATGGAAGCAAGAACCAGAAAAATTTCAAAAGAGATGTCCTCTTAAGAATGTCAGAATCACTAAAGCCCCAAATGAGATAAGACTGAAATGAATATTAATGACAATTTTAAAAAAAGAAGCTTTTCAACTCTAGTGAGCACCAAATGAGGACCCAATGATGGGAATGAGGTTTAGTTGAGGTGAAAGTATTGATGATCACGGACAATGGTGAAAAAGCCGAACTCATCCCTAACTTTGCTTCTGTTTTCTCTGATGAGGACAATTAACTTTGGACTGGGGGAAGGACAGAACACAATTGGTTATAAGGATGTGATGAAACCTAATGTAGCTAAGGAAATGGTAACAGAAGCCCCTATATGCTCTCAATGAGTTCAACCCACCATACCCACATCAATCATCAATGTACTATACTTCTAAGGCTTAAATAAGACAGGCACATGTGATTACTGTTACTGGGCAACTTTGAAAGATCCTTGGAAATAATGAGAAGTGCCATTTAAAGAAAGACAAATATTGTCCCTATTTTCAAAAGAAGATTCTTTGAATATCCTAATAAGATAAATGGGAATCCTGCAAGATGAGTGGATAGCTACTCAGCTCATTACTTGAACTGCATGACGTGATAATATACAATTTTGACAGATATCTTAAAAGACCTCACAAAATACAGTAAGCACATACATAGTTTCAAAAGATTAGTAGCTCTCATTTTTTAGAAATTCAGGAAACTCAAATTATTCTATAATTTGATACATGTTATCAAAAACAATAAAAATCCTCAAGTTTGCACATTAAAAAAAGAGCAGTGTCATGTTGTAGAAAGCACTCCATTATTGGTTCTGCCTTTATTTAGTTGTATGAGCTTATGGAGGTTTATTTCACTTTCCTATACCTGATTTCTTTCATCTGCAAAATGGGCATGGGGTATTGGGAGCTGGGTTGGATTAAATGTCCTGTGAAGTAATAAAATTCTATAATTCAATGATTCTAACAGGTAGATCTCATTTCCAAAGACAATAATATTAGAATAAATTAAATATAAGTTACAGCAGAGTGGTATGGTGAATATGGAACTGCCCTCCCAATAAGGAAGACCTAGGTTAAAATTCTCCCTCTGACATGTACTGGCTATAGGGCCCTGAGTAAAATTATTTAATCTCTCAGTACTTCAGGCTACTCTTTAAGGCTATAAAATGCAGAGTAGGAGCCAGTGTATATCACTACAAGGAAAGCATTGGCATGGATTTTAAAAAATAATTAAAGCAGAAAATATTATTATTATTTTATGGAATAACAAGAATAAATTTTAGAAAACTGATAGATTCCTTTTGTTTTTACACTACCTACATTTTCAAGAATCATTCTCTCTGGTAGTTTTCCCATTGCTTATAATAAAAAAGAAAGGGGGAAAATTGGCCATTCAGCAAAATTAACCAACACATTAACAAAGTCTAACAATACAGGAAATGTTCCCTACTGATGGTTTCCCACTTCAGTAAAGAGCAAAGGACAGTTTTCACTTCTTCAGGATCAAGCTTGGTTCATTATAATTATACAACATAATAAGACTACATTTTACTGAATAGGTAAAAATACTCACTTTCTCTTTCCTTCTTCTTTAAACGTTTTCTTCTTCGATCAATGGAAGCCACTTCAGATTTCAATGACAGATAATGTTTCCTGATTTCCTGTAGTTTTTCTTGAAGGATTGAAATGCGTTCTGCACTTGTCATATTTTCCAGGTCAGCTATCGGTTTAAAAAACTTCAATGAATATGTGCTTTTGAAAAAAATAATCCTATATATGAAGGATCTAAAATTGAAAACTATGTCATCTGCCCTCTAACAGTTGTTTTATAATTTTGGTTAGAGAAAAATGCAATTAGAAAATAAACAGGATTATAATGTGGAAAAAAATGAAATTTTCAAGCAACTATTCCTATTTTTTTTCTGCCTAGTAAATAATTAGTTCACTATTTTAAGAGTCTGAGACTCCAGAT
The DNA here is from genome assembly GCF_011100635.1 of Trichosurus vulpecula. Taxonomy (NCBI): domain Eukaryota; kingdom Metazoa; phylum Chordata; class Mammalia; order Diprotodontia; family Phalangeridae; genus Trichosurus; species Trichosurus vulpecula. The sequence continues at coordinate 147,130,282 of NC_050576.1, read as the reverse complement.
ATTTCAATTACATGATTCTTTCTCTAGAGCTTTGGACAACCAACCTTTGGGTTTTAGGACTCCATCCATGAGTACAGCCTCAGACACAAGGCCCGATTCTGGTCTCAGTGTGCCCAGAATCTTCTGACTGTACCTCATTCCCTATGATTTTTGTATGATTTAGAGGAACTGGTACTGCATGTGACACCATTGATCCAGAATATTGGAATTCTTCTCTTGACTACATCTTTACATCACTCTCCTACTACTTCACTACATCACTCTTCCACTGCCTAACTACTCCTAAATCTATTTTGTGTCTTCATTGAAAGGTCTAGCCACTCCTCCCCCTCTGCTTTCCTAATTCATTACCCTGGTTCTGGCCTCCCTTCATAACCTGAATCCTATAGGTAGCAAGTCCAATTATATACTACCCTCTACCCTCGAATCCCTTGCCCTATGGTCATATCACCACTCAATCCCAAACCTGGGACCACCAGCTGCCCTTTCTATATCTACTCTTGGAGTGTTGATGGAATCAACCAATAAACAAATGATCAAGTATTTATTAAGTGTCTGCTATGTTCCAGGCCCTGTGCTAAGCAATGGGGAAAAAAAGGACAAAGCACAAAGCATAAAACAGTACCTACTTGTGTGAGAAGCCTGCATTCTAATGAGGGAAGACAAGTATATATATATGTCATTACATAAAGGAAAATTATATAATAATAACATAACAACGATAGATAGCTTTTATCAATGCTATCTTACTTGATATTATGTGATACCTCCCAATCAACCCTGGGAGGTAGATATTATCCCCATTTCTACAGATGAGGAAACTGAGGCAAGCAGAGGTTAAGGGATTTATTTGCCCAGAGTCACACAGCCAGTAAATGTCTGAGGTGGCATTGAACTAAAGTTTTCCTGACTCTGGGTCTAGGACTCTATCCACTATGCCCCTTATCTGACTCAAAATATATAAATGAAAATATATACAAAGTAGTTAAATACAAAGTAGTTTTGGAGGAAGAGCACTCGTAGTTTAGAAGGATATAGAAAGGCTTCTTGCAGAAGACAGCGTTTAAACTGGCCTTAAATGAAGAGAAGGACTCAGAAGTGGGGGTAAGGAGGGAATTGAGATGTTAGGGCAAAGATACGGAGTTGAAAGATGGATTGTCATGTGTGAGGAACTGAGAAAATGCCATTTTGGTTGCACCACAGAGCAAAAGAGGAGTTAGGTCCAATGAGTCTACACAGAGAGAGAGGACTGATTGTGTACGGCTTAAAAAACAAAAACAAAAACAAAACAGTATATTTTATCTAGAGGCAATACAAAGTCACTGGAGCTGATGGAGTAGAGGATTCACATGGTCATTTGGATCTACACTTAAAGAAGGGTACTTTGCCAGGAACCTGGAGGAAGGACTTCAGGAAGGAGACCAATTAGGAGGCTATTGCAATAATCTAGATAGGAGGTGATAAAGATCTGAAGCAGACTTAGCAGCTCTGTGTGAGTAGAGATTACTGGAGGTGAGAGATGTTTTGAAGGTAGAAATGGCAAGATATGACAGTTGAATGGAAGCACTAGTTAGAGGAGAGTAAGGAGTTACAGATAGTACAAGGTTTACAAATGTGGAAGACTGGAAGGATGATAGTGCCTTCAACAGAAATAGGGAACGTGTTGAATTTGAGCTGTCTCCAGGCCATATAAAATATACAATTGGTGATGCAGGATTAAAATTTGGGGGAAGAAGGCTACATATATGAGCATATCTGTTAGTCAGCTGCACAGCGGATGATAATTAAACCCATGGGAGCTGATGAGGTTATCAACAGAAAGTACAGAATGAGAACAAAAGAGACTCTATGATTGGAACCACTGGAGGATACCTTGTTAAGAGGGTAAGATATAGATGATGAACCAGCAAAGAAAAGTGAATAGTCAAGACAGGCAGGAAGAAAATCAAAAGAGAGTAGTTTCATGAAAATCTAGGAAAGATAAAAAATCCAGGAGGAAGGTGTTGTCTATAGCATCAAATGAAGTGGAGAAGTTGAGAAGGATTAAGACTGAGAAAAGACCGTTAGATGTGGCAATTAAAATATCACTGATAACTTTCAAGAGAGAATTTTAAGTGAAATGATGAGGTTCGAAGCCAGACTGAAAATGGGTGAAGAATGAGTGAAAGGAAATTGGGGTAGTGAATGAAGGAGGGGGCAGGGGGAGGGAGAAGGAGAAAGAGTAGAAGAAGGAGAGAGGGGGAGAGGAAGAGAGAGAGAGAGATTGACTTGGTATGCAATCATTTGGAGATGGCTGGAGGGGATGGGATCAAGGATCAAGAGGATATGAAAAGAGGCTGGCCTTGGTGAGAAGGGTCAGTTCTTTGTCAGAATTTTCAAGAAAGGAGAAGAAAGTGGGAGGTGATAATAACAGAATTTTGAGATGATGAGAAAGGGAGAAGAGGAAGCTCATATCTAAAAGGCAAGATTTTCTTTCTTTAAGATAGAGGAGTGATGAAGGTGTGGGAGGATTGAAGAGAGAACAGAAGATCTGGAATTGCTTGAGATGCGAGATAGGGAATCAATTAAGGATTTCAGCAGTGAGACTGGATGCTATGAATTTGTAATGTACCCAGTTAGCAAGGTTGTGAGACTTCCTCCAGATGAAGTCAGTAGCTTGTGAGTGGGAGTAACCCAGGGCTGAGGTGTGGCAAGTGATGAGTGCCAACAGGACAAAGTAGGGCAAGAGACTTGAGAGTAGAAGACAGTGTTAAGTTAAAATAGCTAATTACTGGGTTGAGATTAGAGGGGGAATAAAGTGAAGTCAGAGAAGGGATAAGAAAGTAAAAAGGAGGAGAGGGACTAGAGGTCTCAATGATATTGAAGAATAGTTTTAGGAGGGGTACAGCACAGGGAAAAGTGTAATGAGAAAGAAGTCATACAGTTACTATAAATTTACTAATCTAATCTAGGTCCTCATTGCTACACAGCAAACCTCTCTGTTCTTCCTTGACTGACTCTCTCTTACTCTCCCCACAGGAGGCAAAGGGACTCACTTCCTACTCTGTCAAGAAAAGAGGCCATTTATCATGAATTTCTTCTTCTCTATTCTACACCTCAAAATACGCTATATATACATCGTCCTATTCTTTGCTCTGTTCTCTCATGATGAGATGGCCCTTCACTATCTTCTCATGACCTTGAAGCTATCCATTTCATGTTCCTCCGGGAGCTTGCCCCTTCAATTATCCATTCCTCCAACTCTGTCTCCTACAAAAGTTCTCTTCATCTATAGACTCCTTTCCTGCCACTTACAAATACATCTAGGCTTTCTATAGTCTTAAAAATATTTCGCTTAACTCACTCCCTTCAAGTTATTGCCCTCTATCCCCTTCCTTTGTTTCACAAACTCACAGAAAAAGCTTCCTATGTATTCAGAACTTCTACTTCATCTCCGACTTACTTTTTAACTCCTTGTAATTTGGCCCCCCAGCACCACTCAAAAGAAATTACTTTCTCCAAGGTTACCAATGATCTTCTTAAGCATGAAAGCTCATGGCTTTTTCTTAGTCCTCAGACTTCTTGACCTCTCTGTAGGTTTTTCATCTGCTGACCCTCCTCCCGATCTTATCTCTGACCTTGGATTTCATTACATTATTCTTTACAGGTTTTCCTCCTACCTATAGGACCTCTCCTTCTCAAGCCTTTTTGTTGGGTTATTATCCATGTCCCACCCCCTAACTGAAGGTATGTCTTCCAAGGCTCTGTTCAGGGCCTCTTCTTTCCTTTCTCTATACACTCTTCTTCTTTGGAATCTCATCAGCCTTTGTGGATTCAGTTAACATCTTTATGAAGAAGACTACTAAATCTATAATACAATTCTCATCTATGTCCTGAGGTCCAGCTCTCTATCACTAAGGGCCTGCTGGATATCTCTACATGAATGCCCTATAGTCAACTCAAACTCAAATATGTCCAAATGGAACTCATTATCTTCTCTCCTACACCTGCCTCTCCTCTAAACTTCCTCACTGCTGTTGAAGGAAACATTATCCTTCCAGTTATCCAGGTTCACAACCTGAGAATCATCCTTAATCTTTCTCTTTCCTTCATCCCTCATATCCAATTATTTACCAAGTCTTGTTAGTTCTTCCTCCAAAACATCTCTTGTATCTGTCTCTTCCTTTGAACTATTCCATTAACCTATCAATTGGTCTACTGATTTATTGCTTTACCACCCATTTGCCGCACAGCTGCCAAAATAATTTTCCTAAAGGACAGGTCCGAAAGCTCCTCAGCTTGGCATTTAAAACCCTTCATAGTCTGACTCCAGTCTACCTTTTTTCAACTAATTTCATATTACTTCCCTTTATCTACTCCATGTTCAAGCCAAACTGGCTCACAAAGCATTCCATATCCTGATCACTTCTGCGTAAGATGTCTCCCAATACCTAGAATGTATTTCTCTCCTTAAGTCTCTTCTTGGCCTTGTTGAGGCCCCCAATATGTGGACAAGCTGAATCTTTCATATAATTTATGTTCCTTGATGGCAGGGACTGTTTTGTTTTTGTCTCTGTATCCCTGGCACATGGTATGTAACTAATAAATGCTTGTTAAATGAAGCCTCAGATCATGTGTTCCTCCCCATGGGAAGCACTTTTGATCTCCCCTAGTAGTTGTTAGTGCCCTCTCCCTCCTCAAACTGTATTTATTTCTCTTTGCAAATGTTATATCCTACCCCCAGCAGCATTCATGCTTCTTAAAGGTAGGAACTATTATTATATATATTAATATACTACATACGTATGTTCTATACTGGCATCCTCAGTGATTTACACAGCACGTTGCACATAGTAGATGCTTAATAAATGGTTGTTGAACTGAAATTAGTGATTTTTTTCCAGTGTATTTCTTCCACTGGCTGAGTGTATATCAATCAACAAGGTTTTATTATGCACCTACTATGTAATAGACACTGTGCCAGGCACTGGGGATACAGATACAAAAATGAAAGTCACTTCTATCAAGGAATTTACATTCTACTGAGAAAAGGCCATTTACACATATGTAGGGATACACACACATATACATAGATGTATGTTTGTATACACACTACCTATGTATGTGTGTATACATAAGCCTTTCCAATTAGTCAAAACGTACCAATGTTCATCCTTTGAGAACCTCTTGTCAACCCATTCCATAGGGATACGTCAGAACAGAATTTTGGTGGAAGTTATTCAGAAATAAAAACCCTAAAATTTGTAAGGATACCTAGTACACAATTTTGGTTAGAGCTAAGGAGTAATTGCTCAAATACAGTTGAAAATGCATTACTACTTACACATTTGAAAACTCCATTTGTAAACCTTGGGTAATCGATTACTATGTTCCTTGAGCTCAGAATCCTTATCTCCATTCTTTCCACTACACTTTCCTGGAGACTGTGTCCTTGCTGGAGATTTGGTATTATGAGACTTCATTCCAGTGGAAACAGATTTAGCTGGCTGACTTTTAGTCACACTTTCGCCAGCAGAAAGTTCTTCACTATCACTACTGTTTGCTGATGTACAAAAAAAAGGACAGAAAAGTATTAAAGATAGAAAACTAACAATTTCTCCCAGTGATTTTAGTAGATGACTAAAAAACAGCCATTTTAATTTATAACTGCTAGTTATAAAGTGATTTACTGATGTATACACTAGTGATCTCGTGACTAAAAACAGCACATGCATATTCAAGTCATCGTAGTCAAATAGTTCATCCAAACCCATCACCTTGAAGAAAACTGTTCTTACCTGAAATGCTCAATAGTCAAGAAAAAAAATTTAAACATTCTTTTGCCATGCCTTCCATACTCAAAATCGCAGTTATTTTAAAAGATACTTTAAATTAGAATCATATTACAGGAAAGATCACATGAGCTTTTCAAATTGTCTACTCATTCTAGAATTGTTCCTCTCACCCCAATTTCCCTCCTCCTATACATAGTATAGACAGAGATCAGCTCACAAACTAAAGAACGGTAATGCACGCTCAACCAGGGATCACAGAACTTGAGCTGAAACAGACTGTAGAGGCCATCTAATCCATTCATATTTACAGATGAGCAAACTGAGGCACATAATGGTTAAGTGACTTGCCCAATATCAGACAGCTAATAAGTGGCACAGCAGGGATTTGAACTAGATCACATTTATTAAAGACTATTTAAAAAGGATTCCACAGAACTTTAAAACCTCAAAATTTTAGTAAATATAATGAATTATTTTGTGTGTGTGTGTGTGTGTGTGTGTGTGTTGTTCTTACACCTAATACTGTGGCTAATTCTTCTCTTGTACCCATGCTCAGACTTCTCAAGAAAAGACCATGTTAGCATATTGTGAAGGAATTAGAAATCTGTGTGGGAAATGTATCATAGCACCACCTGTTTCCTTACAGGGAACCTGCAGACAGTTACATTATAAAAATCAAAGGAAAAATCTTGATAGGCAGTGTGCTTTGTAAAGTAACAGGTAATAGAATCAGAATCACTTCATTTTCAAACTACCTTTACCAGGTTCTAATGTGTTAGACACATGAAGCGTTAACATTAGAATTCTGAAAGAAGTAATTCATTTTATTAGTTTGTTCTCAAAAAATAGTTTACTCATTCTGATTTACCATAGCTTAAGCCCACTGTGTATAATTTGGATAGAAGAGTGCATTCAACTGCTGTATATCCAAATTATACGAAAATTGACTTCTTGAAGATTCGAGTCCTCTCAGGAAAGGCTACTTAGATGGTAAGGCCTTAAAGACAAAAAATTACAGTGTAGAAAAAAGTTTCAAATATGCTGTTAAGTATACCAAATAGACTGTGATCTATTTGGCCTATCTGTACTGACTATATTTACTCACATAATAGCCACCACTATATAAAAGCCAAATCTAGGTTTGAGATCCAAAAGCCTGACCATTTCTTGATTAGCAAAGGCACATACCAACTCCTCCCCCGTTATGTTTCAAAAAAATAGGAATTCCTTTGGCCTCACTGCTCCACACATACTCTTGCCACATCTAGTCCCCACCCTTCCCCCCAATGCTGCTCCTCAATCTCTGGCGACTCCTGCCTACTGGTGAACCTGGCTCACCACTGCTGCCACCCGTGGCTTGGCCCCACTCCGATACAGTGGACTGACTCAGCCTGGCTTCACATGACCCTGCTGAGCATTGCCACCTGGGTCCTGAGGGATGCCATATTCACCGCATGGAAGTCATGTGGGCTCAGCAGAACCTCGGGGAGCTGGCCGAATAACCCTTTCTGCACTGAAGTGCAGCCAAGCCGGCTGATAGCAAAGGTCAAGCAGTGAAGGTGGCAGGAGTGTCTTGGAAGAGCAGCAGGAGGTCAATGTGGGGAACCTGAAAAAAAATTCTTTACATAATTTCTGTTTCCCATTTTGAGACTAAAAAAGAGAGAATAAATGTGCAGCTCTTATGAGAATAAATACAGAATCTGTATACTCTGTATGACTGTGGAGGTAGATTACAGTTAATGTTATATAATAGAAATACTGGTTTAAGCACACTTAGTAAAAAATAAAGTTTGAAAAGGAGAAAAGAGAGACATAATAAAAAGGACCAAATAAAGCCAACCTACAAAGGTGGAAACTACAACCTATAGGTCACATAGCCTAGGAAGTCAAAAATATGAGGAGTAAAGGAGAATTGACACATAGCTTGACACATAGGTTCCTCTTAGCTGACTACACTCTTTTTAGGGTGACTATTCCAGAGAATGATGAGCAAAACAATTAATTTGACAATGGCATTTTTGGGGGAATAACAAATAAAATATAGTTGTAGGGACTTAGAAGTGATATACATATATACATCGGTAACATTAAAAACCTCTGGATATTTAAGTTGAATTTTAAAAGGTTGTTATTTTGGATACTTGCATTTATGTACAGATCTGCTACTTAATGAGAAAGGCTTAACCTAATCTGTGACCTGGGATTATAGTTGAATAAGATGAAGTTTAATACAGATCTCTAACTCCTCCTATAAATTTTCTGTATGATTTTTAAGGCATGGACCAAAGGGAATGGAACTATCCCATATTCTCAGAGTGAACTTTTTCATCTGGAGAGAAATTTTATTAGCTGGTATTTTTTTATTGAGATAATCTACTTACTGGTTTTGCCTTTCTTTTTGTTGTTTACCACTGATGTTTTGTGGCTTCTTTTCTGCTTTTTTGATGAACTTCCTCCCCCCTGAGCATCTTTTACTCTTTTCTGACCTGTACAGACTATAATGGGGAAAAATTCATTAAAACAAGATAAAAACAAACTTGCCCTTAACATGCCTGAATTTTTAGTTTTAGAGACATGTATTTAATAATCTCAAAACTAAAAGTGGGTACACTTAACATAGCTTGCTTGGAAACTAACATAAAGTAGTTACAACATTTTTCATAACCTGTCTGTAATGGGTCTGAATTTTCTACTTGCACATATTAGCAACTGGAAGTAAAGAAAAATCAAATGAAAAACACATATATCCATTCTAGAAAAGCCAGTTATATACTGAAGATGGTTCCTGATAAAGCACCTAGAACATACAAATTATCAAATGAAAATTAAGTAGCTACTCATTCTGAAAACAAATATGTTAAGATTAATTAAAAATAGTGAGTTCTAATTAGCCCTCAATAATATTAACAGGGACACTTTAGAAGCAGTTCACACTTGGGAAAATAAACCAATGAATTTATAACGCAAATTATGTGGATTCCAGAGCACTGGATAACACACATCACTTACAAACCCAGTACAATAATTTTCTGTTTAAAAAAGTTTTGTCTTCTTCATGGAAAAGTTTACTCAGATCCTATATCTAATTCCTATTCTTTCTTCAAAGTTCAGGTACACATATCATTCACTGACTGAGCACTATAACCACTCAATTATAGCACTTACTTTCTAGTATGCTAATTAAACCTTTAATATAATCTACCATATGTGTATATGTACATATATAGTTAGTGTATATATCCTATAACTAGATCATAAGCTCCTTGAGGGCAGAGGTTGTTTCATTATCTCTCTTTAGATTTCCTGTATCTAGAACAGTGCCCCATGCACACTTGGCACTCAATAAATGTTTGTTGATAATAACACTAATTCATCTTGTTAAAAAATGATGTCCTGCATTCTGAATAGTTTCTTAGATCATGTCACCAGTGATAAGGTCAAACCTATACAGTGGCACTTCATGCAAAATTCAACTTTCTTAAAGAGCATTTTATGGGTCACAGCTTGTCCATAACTTGGTTGATGCTACAACATTACAATGTAAGGAGAAGAAAAGGTGGTTTTAATATTGACTATTCTGAAGCACAGGATCTTAAAATTTAAACAACTGGTAAAATGTCTCATAAAGATTTCTCCTATCATTTAGAACCTTTTCTTCTTTGCTTTTAAAAATTAAGAATGCAAATACTGCTTTACAAAGACAGCAAGCAAATCTGTATAAGGAAGCTAAAGATTTACATTTTTATTTTTAGTATATAGCATGGCTCCTACAATATTTAGTAGTCAACAAACTATATAAAAATGAGACCATAATTTTTGGAAGGGAAATAAATTCTTTAAAAAAAAAAGGCCAGAAATGGCTTGTGCATTTCTTGATTTCAGATAACGGGTTGCCTTTCATGACCAAAATGTGGGAGCATGCTATCATGCTTTATATGTTTTTATATATTCAACAACAAAACTGAGAGGGTGTTGCTAATTTACAAAATATGAACTGTTATATCCTTTATTTTTCCATAACTAAATGATTTTCAGAGATGAAAAGCAGTATGAAAAAAACTATCTCTTAGAAATTTAATTAGCAAAAAGAAACCTTTCAATGTAATTATATTGTCATTGGAGCAAAATCTAATCTTTTGTGTCAAAGGACTCTTTCATTTTAAAAAGTCATACTCATACTTATGTAATTCAATTCTATAAGGTACTATGGACATACCAATATCATTAAATAAGTTAGCTATATGGATGTGGGGAACAGAAAAAAAATCATTTATCAAAAAAAGAGATAAATATTGATTTGGGTGGGAAAAATTTCATATTCCAAATGATTTAAGGTAGAATTTGGCCAAAATAAAAGTGATGGACTAAAATTTCGTGGGTCACATACCATGTAGAAGCTAATATATTATCTTCTTCATAAAATGCTTTAAAACCAAGCTGTATTATACCAAATTTCAGCCCACAATACATATTCGATTTACTGATAACCTGAACAAAGTGGTTTATAAGGAAAAGGATGATAGAAGTATAGCTATTGTGGCATGTAAAGGTTATAAAATTTTTAGAAAGTACTGATTTGAATTTCCAATTTTGACAACTTCTTCACTTGAGAAAGGAAAAATCAAAAAGTATTACTGTAGATTACTAACATACACATTGGTCCTTCAATTTGGGAGCTATGCATCTAAGAAAGCATCAAATTCCTTTACAAACTCACACAAGTTAGCCAGGCTTGAAAATCAGTTTGACACGGTTGTCTGAGGAAAGCAGTGCCTGGACAGTTGGTTGCTCCAAACCCCTACATACAGTATTTGGTTAAGGGTGGAGGGGTCTGTCAATAAATCAAAATGTTTGTGAGAAACTGCACATCATATCTGCAAAAAACAATGTTACAAAAAATATATTCAAGCAGCTCATGCTATACAGTCAACCACTGTTTAAATGAATATGCAAATGAGTTTGGGCTTGGGGTGCAATTTCCAAGATTCATTCTGGTGCACTGTGAAATTTCATGGACTGCTCAAGAAAACAACATGAAAGCCTTCTTGGGCCATTAAATATATTCTGTGGTCCATTAGCAATACACCTTTCAATTACCAGTCTTTCCATGTTCACACTAGTACTTCTCTTAAATGTATCAAGCTATAGCAACAGATACTGCAAAAGCATTAAAATTTTAAGAAGGGAAATTCTAAATAAGTTAGCATTTTCAGCTCTCAGTTTTCTTCCTCACCTTTTCCAGGATGTTCCAGTTCTGGTTGATTACTACTGCTGGAGCTGACACTAGCATCAAAGCCTGTTGGAGAGATATTTCCTTCAGACTGGAGGTCCTGGAGCTCCCCTGCAACACTATCCACCTCAATTGTGCTATCAGTTTCACTCTTGATACTGCGTACCTCTTCTTGATTTGGGGCCAATGTTTCTGACACTGTCACAGTTGATTGCTGCCTACTGGTTTCTGTTACAGTTACAGATGAAGGCGATTCGGGTGTAGTAGGAGGGGTATTTAGGACTGAATTACTCCCACTGCTCGGAAATTCTGATTTCTTATCATTCACTTCAATGTTTTTTTCCTCCACAGGTTTAATATCTAAATTAACAGGTAATGGTTTCTCTAACTCAATACCAGGTGAGCCATTTTCTTCTTCTGCCACAGTCTGTAGCTGTTCCTCTGTGGCCACATCTTCAGGGGAAGCATGTGGGGGTGAAGCTGCAGCCTCTGTGTCAGAGTCTGAAAACAGTTCCTTAAGTGTTTTTTTAGGCCACTGTCCTTGAATACTTGACCAGACATCTTTTCGATCTTTAGCTCTGCTGTTCTGGAGTCTTTCGTCAGAGTTATTTAGCAGTTTTATCCTCTTTTCTGCCACTTCTGAAAACCCTGAATAAAAACCAGTTGTCCTTAAAGACTTCCTTTTGTCCTCCAAACCATTGTATTTCTTAGTTGGTGTCACTTTTGCTTTGGATTTATCTTCATCATCATCTGAGGAGCTGTTGCTACTATTTTCTAAACAAAGGGACTCTTTGCTCTTAGGTTTCTCCTCTTTTCTGCTGGGTGACCCAGGCTTTAAGCATTCTTCTGTATTGCAATGCCTTCTCTTACCACGTTTTACTTGAGGCTTTGATGATTTATCCATTGTCTCCTTCTTGATTTCCTTTCTTTTAACTGTGACTTCATCTTCATAATCAGTATCTTCAGATATTTCTTCTAGGTCTTTTCGTAATCTTTCTGGAGATTTTGATATTGACTTGGGTATTAATGAATCTGTTTGGATTTTGTTTTCTTGTGGCACAGATAAACTGCTCTGTTCCTCTTTTGGACTAAGCTCATTTTTGTCATGGCTCACAGTGTCAGCCTTAGACTCTTCCTTGCCATTATTATCTATGTCCTGAGTCCTTGCCTCATCTTCCTGCTCACTGTCTTCAGCAGAACTTTCAGAAGCTATTAAAATAAGATGACAAGACCAGTTATACGAACACACATAACACAGATATATTAGAAAACCATTCATTTTTATTCAATCTGAAGAAATATATTTCAGAAAAAACTAGTCTTATTACAAAATAAAAGCAAGATTAGCAGTTATATTCCATTATTATTATTTTTTTACATAACAAAGTTTTACCCGAAAATCTTGCCAACAATGGATTTCCATTACTTTGTTTTAAAACTTCAAGGTTAGGATTATGAAGGGTTATAGGAAGTCTGTGGCTGATATAAAATGCCAGGCTATCTCAGAAGGGAAGGTAATATAGTTAAAAAAACCACTAGACTTGGATTCCTAAGGCTTTGGATGGATTTCAGCTCCAACACTTATTTACTGTGTGACCTTTTGCAAATCATTTAACCTCTCTGAGCTTCAGTTTCCTCTCTGTAAAATTTATGCTACTAAACCTAAGGGGTGATTTGAAGTTCAAGTCAGCTGTTCACGAAACACTCATTAAATATAAAGTACCATACAAACAAGCTATTCTAGAACTTGCTTTATCTTAAGGCACAATATTAGTATGCAAACCCAATAAAATATTTTAAATATAATAATGTCTTAGCATACATATGTGTATATTGAATCAAACACTCGTAAATATTTACTTTTTGAAGACCATTATTCTAGGTGCTATAGGCATACTAAAAATGGGAGTTGATAAAATGTGGTCTCACCCATCATGGACTAAGCTTGCAATATATGTCTGAAAAATAACTGCCTGTGGGGCTCCCCATTTCCTAAAAGACTAAAGGTGAAATTGCAGATCTTAAAAAAACATAAATTTTGCATTTGTTCAGAAGTTTCTTCATATAAAATTATTATCTACTAAAAATATTTGATAGCACCCCATAGAAAATTCACTAAGGAGTAAAAAAAGAAAGAGGTAAGCAAAGAGCAGGTAGTTTGAGGGTCCTAAATCATAAAACTTGAATCTTAAAAATGATAGCCCTTGGTTCATATAGTAAGGAATTCATTAAGCTAATAAAAATGTAACAAGGCAGATGATTGCATTATAATGAAAATACAATTTTAAAAAATCTTTTTCAGTACTTGAAAACATAAAAACTCTTAAAGAACATCATTCGTTTACTTTATTTGATGATACAACTGTCTTAACATATAAATTTGCCCCAGTTCCTATCCATTCTCCCAAGATGGGAAAAACTCAGATGAAGTCATACATAGACTTATTTAATATATACACACATTATATACATATACAATATGTGTGTGTATATATACATATGTACTTAACAAATAGCTATATTTTTCATTGATCCAAACACCTGGTAAGTGGCCACTCTATAAAAGTCACTATCCAAAGTGGTAAAGGAGGCACAAAGATGAACAAAACACAGTTCTTGCCCTCAAGGAGCTTACAATCTGATAGGACATTGTCAACCATGGAATAGATAAAAAGAAGCAAAAAATAAATGCTGATTATCAGACAAGTTATTTCTTCTAATCTTATGATTTTCTGATGTTCTCTCATCATTTTATGGATTGCAGTTACTCTAGCTGGGATTCAATAACTATATTCACTTTAAAATATCTGATCAATCATTTAATGCTGAAAAAGGCCTTTCCTCTGGAAAGCATTTCTTGGTGCCAGCACTCTTCCTGTCTTTGAGTAGCAGCCTTTGTCAAATTGTTTTATCAATTAGCCATACAGATACAGTTGCCCTCTTGGTATGGGCCCAAGAGAAGGCAACCCCATCTTCAAATCCTATTTCCTCAATTACCCATTATTTAGTAAGACAATTCTTTGAAATTCTATGCTTTCTTTCTTCTCAATATTTGGCACAAAGAACAAGCAGGAACTATTCCACACATCTGATTAATGCTATAATTTGTTTTGTCTTACCAAGCAGGCAACTAAGAAAAATTTAACACTTTCTACAGCATTCATTAATTTCTCAACAGATTTTGGTACACAGACAGGAGTACCACCTGTGGCTCAAACTACAATCCTAGTATGATCCCAGGAATCTAATGCTTTTTCAAAGACTGCATCATAACATTACCAGCAGAATCATAATAGCCATAAATATTTATCACAAGAAATTTCAAATATAAACAATGTGTACTATCCACTTCTTCCTTTTTAGCTTATATTTTAATAACCTGATATAGCTATCAGATGAACTGGAAGTATAGCCTCTTAGTAAAGCAAAAGAAAGATAAGCAACCTCCTCTGAGCTGGTGACAGAATTTTAATACCATGAACCTAAAGTAGCTTTAAAAGCAGCTGAACTGTTGGTTAATTAAATAAACTCAAGTCAACAAACATTTATTAAGCACCTGCTACGTGCAAGACACTGGGGATACAAAGATGAAAAAAGAAAGTCACTGCCTTCAAGGAGTTTACAATCCAGTAGGAGAGAAAAAGACATACATACACACAACTATAATACAAGTTAGATTACAACAAGTACAAAGGAGGGGTCAAACAATGGAGGTAGAGGTCATTTCTGGATGGAAGAGATGAGGAAAGACCATGTCAGAGGTGGCACATCATCTGGGGTTTAAAGGAAGAGAAGCATTTCAACAGATAGATGTATGAGGAGAATATTCCCAGCACAAGGAACAATATGCACAAATGCATGGTGGCAGAAAGAGAGGGTACTGTGAGATTAGGGAATGGCAAGGAGTCCAATCTGATAATAACACTGATTACATGAATGGGAGGGTTATGAAAGGGAGGTTAGAGACAGACTGTGCAGGGAGTAGAAAATTTTGCTAATAGGTCTGTATTATACTTAGTAGGTGCTACAGAGGCACTGAGCAGGAGAGTAACAATACAAAGCATACATCATTAAAAAATAATCTCGATAGAGATATTAAGGATGCCTTCTACAGGGGAGACAATGAAGGACAGGGATACCAGCTAGATTGTTAGTACATTCATTCAGGCAAGAGCTAAATAATAAAAGCCTGAATAGTGGCAGAGGGAGTGAAAGGAATGGACAGATACAAAAGATATCATAGAATCAAAAGGTCTTGGCAATCAATTTTATGTAGGAAGTGAGGAAACAGTAAAGTCACAAATGAATCCAAGGTTTCAAGTCTGGGTGATGGGGAGAATTGTGGCGCTATCAACAGCCAACTGGAAGTGAAAAGGAGAGGCAGGTTTTCTGGGGAAGATTACAAATTCAGTGTTACATGTATTACACCTGACTATGTGGTATGTAATTGAGGTGGAAACATCCACCTGGTAAATAGAAATTCAAAACAGGAACTCAACAGAGAGGTTAGGGCCAGAAATAAATTTAGGGGTCCCTGGCAAAGAGGTGGTAAATAAAGTCTTAAGAATAGATGTAGAGAGTGATGAGAGAAAGGTCAGAGAAAGAAAAGAAGAAAGCAGAGGACAATTAAAAGGTGGGGAGAAAAAGGGGAACCAACAATAGAGAACGGAGGAGTGGCTAGAGTGAAAGGAGGAGAATTATAAGATAAATGTGTCCAGGAACTAGAAGGCAGGGGTATCACTGAAAGATTGCTCAACAGTATTGCACGTTCTCATAGGAGAATGAGGATTGAGAAAAAGTATTAGAATTGTCAGTTAAAAGATCACGATTGACCTTGGAGAAAAAATTTCAGTAGAGTTGTGAGAAGGAAATCTAGATAGTTGAGGAGTAGGTGGAAGTAGAAGCAACATATATAGATTACTCTCATCAGAAAGAACAGCTTAATATCAATTATATTAACTAATCGTCAGTGTATCTGGCAGACATATTCCAACTTTCAAGTGGGCATTACTAAAATAATCCCATCAGCTAGTGCAATTTAGCTAACTACTTAGTTATATATTTTGCTGCTAACTCATCTTGCTAGGTCCTTAAGGATACAATCCGTCTCAAAACACAGTCTTCTAAAGGCCCCATACCAAGATTCTTGAATAATCATGGACCCTGCTAATTGCTAAAACCACTGTCCTTAATATTTGTCATGTACGAATTGTCTCATCTATGCTTTAGAGAATTATCTCAGTCTAGTGCTTAAACAGATTCAAAGCTTATTTTGAGAAAAAACATCACCACAGGCACCTACCTACATGTAGGAGATGCTCTTCTATCTTTGTGAGAATATACAACAAACTTTCACCAAAGAACGACAATTTCCATCATGTACATCTGATAGCAAAAGTAAATGGATCCTTCTTTCTTGAACAACACAAATATGGCTGTTTCACAGAATTTAGTCATGAATTGACTGGACTGCACCACATGCCCAAAGCTATTGAGGCATTAGGTATTTGAAAGAGACATTCTAATTAATATGTTTACCATCTGTCCATTTCTATGCACTTATTAAGTTAGGCTCTGTATTAAGAAGGCTCTGTACATGGGCTATATTATGTTACTTCCCTAGAAAAATGTCTTTAGTAAGTTAAGATTATTTGAAGAAAATTTCTACACCATTTGCAAAATTACATTTGGAGACATAGTCCAATATGTTACCCAGTGTCCATTATGTAAGAATTTGTGAATGCTATCAATTAGATGACTTGGATCTTAGGCTTGGTTTTATTACTTTCTGTTAATTTGGCAAGTCACTTAATTTCTTAGAAACCTCAGTTTCCTCATATATAAAATGGATAATGCTTATACTACCTGCCTAACACGGTTGTTATGAAGAAAGCAATTATAAAATGTAAAACCATATACAGAGGGTATCACAGAAGTCTCAGTGCAGTTTCCAGCTTTAAAAACTTCAGAAGCATAAATTTTACAAACTTAACAAAAAAATAACAATTGAAAGTTTGCTTAAATTTCTTTTATGTTTTGCTTAGTTTTGTGAATTACAAATAATAAATTTCAGTTTTAGACAGGGGACTCCATCATTATGCATTGTATGTGCAACAGTTTCTGGATAACACTTTCTCAGACTGGTGGATCTATAGGACAGATCCTCTTCCTTGGCCATCTGAGTCAACTGATCTATTCCCATAAGACTTTTTCTTGTGGGGTCAAGTCAAAACTGTCATGTATGCATTTTTTGTATGTTCTTAAAGTTAGAATTACAAATATAATCCTTTCAGTCACTGAACAGCAGCTGATCAAAATTTTTTTACTAAAAAAATCAACTAGAGCGACATATAGCATAAGAATTTAATCAGAAACATCAATATTTTAAATAAACAACCTTTGAAATGTTGCTTTTTTGCAGTTTTGTAGCATTTATGCTTCCTAAATTTATTAAAGCTTAAAACTAAGGTTTCTGGGACAGCGTAGATTTTAAATTATTATTGTTCATGTGACAACTCCTCCTAAAACAAGATAACAGGAAAAAGACTATTTTTCTCCAGATGAATTTAGATGGTTTCTTTCATCAGGTAAGAATTACATAACCTAGCATGTTTCCCTTTTCACCTTAGCTGCCAGAGTTCAGAGCTGAATTTATTTTTAATTGATGTATAACATCTTAACTGTCTCACACATTTATTTTCCAGCTTCTTTTACTGATACTCCTATTTTCATTTTTAATTGTCCTATTTTATAGGCACTAAAAATTTTTAACTACCTAAAAACATTTCAAGAAACAGGCAGGGCATAGGTCATCAATTAGCAAATAAACCTGTTAGCCCACCAAAGATATACCAGAAATGTTTACATATCACAAAACTAGAGTGGAAAGAGTAACAGACCTAGAGTCATGAGAAATAGATTCAAATTCTAATTCTGCAACTTAATGTCAGTGTGACCTTGGGCAAGTCAATTATCCCCAGTCAATCTCAGTTTCCTGTCATAAAATAAGGATGGTATTTGTACTAACTACTCAAAACTTTACCATGAGGAAAAGACTATCTAAATTTCATCAATTATTGTCATCATTATTCACAATCACTATTACACTTTTTATACTTTAATGGATATGAGATCTCATTAGTGTGGATAATTCCTGCAATAATGAAGATCATAACTCATCCAGGCTGTCTCAGCCTCTTTTGTTTTTGTCCAAACACAGTGGGTATACTGCTTGCCCTTATAGGTTCTGCATAATTCTACCTTCCCCACTCCCTGCCCTAAATAAGTTCTGGTTTTAAAAAGCTATAACATTTTAAAGAAAATTAAAATATCCTCGAAGGAAAAACAATTTGAGTCAAATTTTAGTTGTTTTTTTTTCACATCAGATACTTAATGAAGCCACAAACATGTGACTGTCTATATCCTAGAGTATTTACATAGTCATTTTATTCCTAAATTGTGCTATAGCAATACTGCTCTGGAGGTTCTCAGAAAGCACTCAATACTAGAAGAAGCAGAGTATCACTACTGGGATTTTTTTTCCTAAAATTCCCTGATCACCTCTGTTTTGTTTATAACACAAAGATGTTCAAGCCTTGGCCAGTGGCTCACTTATTTCAACTAATATTTGATGCAAACATATTTAAAACAAAAGAATTTGGACAATCTCTCAAAATTACCTTACAGCAAAATTATATAATTGAACAGGATTTTTTCTTTTTTTTACCTTGAAGTCCATTTAGGATAGAAGTAATTTCTACAGATTTAACTTGAACTTGTTCAGAATTTTTGGTTTCAGTATCCAGTTTAGATGCTATTTCAGGTGGTGAATTTGCTGGAAATGGTGATTTTGATAGGCGGCGAAGCTTACAGTTTTTTGGAGAATATTTCTCATCTTTCTCTTTTTCTTTGTCAATTTTATTCTAAGTGAAAAAGAAATATTTATTAATCAAATTGTGATTTATCTTATTCATAATTAATGCTATGAACTATTTTAAAATTTTAGACTATTATACAGTTTAATTTTTAAAATATAAAAATATAGAAAATAAAGAATACAGCAAATTTTAAAACAAGTTTTCAAAGCAAAATGTTGTCATATAAGGAAAATAACTAACGGATAAAAGATCTTAAAAAAATTGCTAGAATGAACTTTTGCAATGATAGATTGTTAGACTTTTTGAACCTAGATAAACTGCCAAATTATGAGTATACAGTAGTCATAAAGCCTCCAACACAAAATAAAATCAAGCTTAAATTAAGAACTTAAATAAAAAATCATTTTAACCTGGTTTTAAAGATATATAATCTCATTGCTAAAACATGAGATAGGGAAGGAAAAATCTTTTGCTTTCAGCTGATAAATGCTTATCACTGAAAACAAAAGATTTCCCCTAGAAAGTCAACAATAGCATCCAGAATTCTTTGGTCTTTCATGGGTTCAGCAGAACTTCATAAAAGATGGGAAATTTTTGAAATTTATCATTTCCAATCAGGTGAGAGTCTGATTAGAATTAATTTAAACTACTTTTTAACAATTACTCTTAGGGTATTATTTCTAAGTAATCTTATGGAGACTGAAATTTCTAGAGCTGCTTAATGCCGAACGAAAACAATCTTAATTCATGCTATTTACTCTACATAATTAGCACTCAGGGTCTCACAATGCAGATTATCTATTCCCTTGTCCTTTTTCCCACTGCAGATCTTTTTGGTACTTCAGTATCACCAATACTTGGCAGACTAAGGCTATTTTTTTCAATGCAGATTAAAAGCAAAGATATTTTGCGCTAAGGCAAACTGGCTTGTGACTCCTTGTGATCAACTAATCAGTTACTATCTTATGACATCCACAGTAAGGCATTAAATTGTGCACTGGGTTACAAGGCTCTGGCATATTCTTATTCTCCTAAAAGCTCTTATATACTCTTAACATCAGTACATTAAATAGCAGTGTTTCCACACTTAACAACATAGAAAAGAACGAAGATGGACAGGGACAAGGATTCATATCTGAAATTCTCAATCACCCTGCATGATACATGTACAAAATATTTGTCTTCTAAGTAGTGAAAAAAAACCTGGGCTTAACTTGACATTGAGAAATAAGTAGTTGATCTTGTTTGGGAGATACCTCTACTTTTTCAGGTCACTATAGCACCATTTGACACATGAAAAGGCAATTTACCAAAAGGCCTAGCCTTGAAAGTGAGAAACCAACTATTACTGCTGAATATTACATTTCAAAAGAAATTATCAACAACTAAGGCAACAATAACATTCAATAACAATGGTACCCTAGGTTATTTTCAAGCCTATTTTAGAATAAAAGTTAATGGTCAGATTCACAATTCAACCCGGTTTCTTAAAAATCTGAAATAACTCAGGAGAATCACTCTATTTCATGTATGTCAGAAAGAGTAAATTCTAAACATAATTTAAATAATGGGCTATTATAAAAGTACAACTTATTAGGTGATAAAAAAAACTGACAGGAACTTCTATTACCATTTACATTTTAGTATTGGAATGTGAAAGTAACCAGTAGGACAGGTAAAGATAAATGTGTTATGTTGCTCTACCACTTTCATCCTTCTTTAACACTTGTATACCAAAGTAAATGGGGACAATTTTATCTGATTTCAAGGCAACTATGTTGTGGCAGCAAAAACCTTGCTGAAGATACTCCTAGTGGCCACCCACTGCGGGGGAAAGATAAACAAAAAGGCAGCTATCAGAAAAAGAGAGGGTAAAAAGATGGGTAGATCTTGAAACTGCCTTTATATTGCATTTCTTCTTTTAAGGACCTTATGAACACTGTTGTCATCTCCTGAAATGGAGCCTTTGTCCATTTTTCTAGGGATTCAGGTAAGGGGGCAGGTGAAGAGAAGGAATACGTATTGGGGTTGGAAAGAATTTGGTTTGTTTCTAAATTAGCTGAAGAGAAACAACATTTTACAAAATAGCACATAGTCCACCAACATTAAGATACAAACCTATCATTAAAAAAGTCAGGAAGCACAAAAATTTCTTTAAGTACTGCAATTAGTGGTGAAGCAGGATTACTTTGGAAAAAGCAATGGCCTACCTTTATTTTCTTTCGATGTTTTATTTTTGGTACATTTTTGTCAGCAGGTCTTACTATCTTATCTGCCTTAATCCATTCATCATATCTAAAAGTAAAAGCAAATTGTTATAAATACACAAAACCAAGTTCTTGGGAGGACATATACAACATCTGAAGAGAAACTAATCAGAAACAATCATGGTACACAGCTGGAAAACCGTCTAGTTGAACCACTTCACTCTAAAGGTCAGGAATCTTGAATTCCACAGAAGTTTTGTGACCCAGTGACATTGTTAGTATTAGATCCAAAAGGGCAGTTTTCCAAACCAAAAGATTCTTGGCCTGACCACCCTACCCTGTATGTTCTTTGAGGACAGCTACAGTCTTTGCTTTTAATGCTGAGCACAATGTTGAGCACATAGTAAGGGATAATAAATGTTTTTTTACATTTATTCACTAATTAATTCTACATCAAGCTTCTGGGTTCCCAGTCCAGTGTTCTCTCCATTATACCACACTGTATCTTACAGGGAAAAAAAAAAAGAATTAAGCCTGTATGGTGAATGGCACAATTATTTATATACAACATTAGGAAAGTTGTACCATTATCTCCTTCTAAGATGTTAATTATAGTTCTACCTGAAAATATTTCCAAAATTGAATAATCAAAATATATTAAGTCTATGTTTTTTAAGAGACAAAAAGTATGACAAATTAAAAACTCAGAAAATAACTGCTGCTTTACCTAAAAATGTGTACCATTTCTCTACAAGTGAATTTCCTCAAGATGGAGTCTCTTACAGATGAAAGAAGTTCTTTGATAACTACACACACACACACACACACACACACACACGTGTACGTCCCAAGGATTTGTGGTCCAAGTACACTCTACAGTTTTTCACTTACATGTGAAAATGGTGGAATTGGGTTTCTAAAGGAGCTAACTACAAGGAAGTGGCTGTGTATCCCAATGGAGGAGGGATTAACAGCCATAATGAGATAATGATTCCTAAAAAGGCTGATCTAAGTAAACCAGTAGTTACACTTCAGTGTTTATGCAAAAGAAGGGAATAGGAGTAGTGATTAAAATAATGAAAGTCCCCAAATCAGACAGCTACCACCTTAGTAATTTGATTACTAGGTTATTTTTACTCTGTTAGGCTTGGTGAGAAATGGTGGCACCTCCTAGGCAGAATGCTAATAGTGGTAACATTTACAGGAGTACTTGAGGACTCTCAGGTATGTGGCTATCCCCCTAAGATAAATAAAGTAGTTATCTCTGACAGTTAGTGGTGATTGACAGTGTGGGGATTTATAACAATGGGCCTGTAAAAGAAAAGAGTAAAGAGAAGAAGAGAGCTCTAGAGAAGTTTTCACATAGATTGACAGGTCTATAACTTCGGCTTCAAAGTGAGGTGGTGGAAAGAACACTGGATTTGGAGTCAAAAGGTTTGGGGAAGTCACTTTTTCAGCCTGCGGCCATCAGAAAGGGCTCATGTGAGGCACAAGTGAAAAAAAGTGAATTATAAAAATGTATGTAAAGATATTATATCCTCCTAAAACCTCAACTCTTATTCTTTATTAGTACAACAATGCCAGCATATGCTCATTATTGTTTTTAGCTCTTCCATTAAGATTAAAAGTCTTGGGGGGGGGCGGGGCTAGGTGGCGCAGTGAATAGAGCACCAGCCCAGGAGTCAGGAGGACCTGAGTTCAAATATGGCTCAGAAACTTGACACAATTACTGGCCGTGTGACCTTGGGCAAGTCACTTAACCCCAATTGCCCTGCCTTCCCCCTTCTGGGAATAAAAAAGTCTTTTGAACATCATTCCACTAAAGTCCATTATAGAGAAGAGAAAAAAATTGTTGATTTTCTCCCTAAAATTTGGAGAAGAAAAAAAAAGAATGGTAAAAAATATTACAAATGTAAATTACATATATATATCTCAAAAGTTCAAAGTAAACTCCAGGAGGGCTTATTTACATGAAAAAGCTGAAGAAAAAAAAATAAGAATTTAAAACATGTCACAATGGACTCTGCCCTTTCTTATTTAACTAGAGTTTATCGATCACGTATTTATTTGATAATGTTGTGCAATTTTTTATTACTGATTACTATAGAAATCACTCAATGAATTTCATTTTATGACCCAAATAAGATTTGGGCAAACTTGAAATTCTAATGTATGGATCTACTAGTTTTCAATTGATCTATAATTGCCACTGTCAACAATATAATACACATCAAGCACAAATTATTTTCCAAAGCTTCAAACTCATTCATTATCGTTAGAATTAAGATATTTATTGGAACAAAAAAACCTATAGCCCAGTGAGACAGTTAACAATACTAGCTATTGTTCTGTTGGACATGGCAATGATTACTATCAATGTTAGTGCAGCTTAACCATAATGAAGATGCCACCTGATATATCCCCATTTAGAAAGCTAAGAGGACTGGTCAGAGGAAAGTATATGGTGGGTGGCAAAGGGCACAAGATACTCAAATTTAAGGAATTAAAGAGAAGACATACTCAATTGTATAAATAATCTTCATAAATTTTAAGGAAACTAAGTCTCTCCCGTACTCCTTTCCATCATCATTATATGATATCTTTAGAAATGTAGCAAGATGAAAAAGACTACATGGGATGATATCAGAAATTCTTAACTTCATAGAGACATACAAAATACATTCTCCTTGTAAATATACATCCCTGTAAGTTTTCCTTGTCCAGGCTTTTCCTTTCTATTATCTATCTAGATTTTTTTTCCTGCTCTTTTCCAAATTTTTATATTTTATTACAAAACATGGATTATTTTTTAAAACCATAAAATTATAGATTTGCCAGGGGGTATTATATATTATTCTTGTAAGAAGAGATAATTGGAAAAAGGCTCTTCAGTTAAAACTGTGATGAAGTATCAAGATAGTGTAGCCAAAAAAAAGTTTAAAATAAACATTAGCAAAAGTAGAGCAGAAATTGAAAATATCTTGCAAAAAATGTAAAGTACAAACATTTTCAATAACATACCACAAAACTGACTGGGGTAAAAACACTGACTCTACAAAAAAAACCCAACTTATTATCCAAGAAAACACTAACTTTTATAGAAAACAAAATTATAGTAAGTAGTTTATAACTTTGCACTATAAACATAGCATTTTAAAACACATCTTGCACATCAGCTAGACAAGGAATAAGGAGAGTAGGTTTGCAAAAAGTGTGAAAACGCAAAAGCATGCAGGAAAATCTTACTGTTTTTTTGCATGATCAATGGATGTCAGAAAGACCTGGATATAGTTAACTGACAATAGCACAACTGAAATTATTAAAGTAGCAAAGACAATATTAACAAGCTTGATATAATGAGCAGTACTTGACTGATTATCTCAGCACCAAAGTACAAAGAAGCAATGACTAAATGTGAATGGATATTTAAAAGTAAAAGAAAATACCACAGTATAATTCTTAGTTATCTGCTCAGAAACAAGGCTTTTTGAGGGGGATGAAGACATTAAAAAAGCAGGCTGCAGTCAATTTTAGTTCAGGTATGGATAAACTCTGGCCTTGGGCAAAACATATCATTTTTCTCTGCCTTGCAAGAATACTGTTGTCACTTGTGGTAGTAATTGAAATTATGATTAAAATATACTTGAATGCAAAGGATTCTGATTTCAGACTCAAGGAAATGCTAGCAAGAATCAGAATGTTAACTCTTAATCCAGAGTTTTATTGTTTCTGAAAATATGAAATCTATTACGGTATTTTCAAAGTATGTATTAATGACAAGTAAAGTATACCCAGAAAGTAGATTTAGAAATAATTTAAACATTAGCTGCATCTTCGATAACTTTTACAGCAGCTGTTCATCACCAACTGCACAGTGCATAATTACAACTTGTTGCAGACATTGTCTAGATGTAGCCAGTAAATAAAAGTCTTACATCTTCTCATACAATTAACTTATTTTAAGCCAGAATTAACTATTTCAGTTTTAAATAATTTTTTCAATTAGCCCAAATCTTCCTCTTCCTCTCCTTACCCCTACTTTAAAAGGAGAAGAAAAATAAAGCTATTGTAATAAATAACAATATAATCAAGCAAAACAAACTCCCGCCCTGAGCATGTCCAAAACTATGGGTCTACCTGCCTTTCTTTCTTTCTATCTATCTATGTCGGTCTCAATCTGCATTTTAAATACCTCACTGCTCTGTCAGGAGGTGCGTAGCATGTTTCATCATGAGGACTGATTTAACTCTTTAAACAACTTCCCTATGGTTTCCTAAACAGAAATTCAGAATATAAGACAAGGCAAAGTATTTTTCTCAGAAACCGATCAGATTGAAAAAAAAATTCTACTGAAGGAATATAAAACCCCAAAAGAGACGAGAACTCAAAATAATAATGAAAAACAAAATTTTAATAGAGTGACTTGTTAGTGAGAATTGTAAGTGTTATAAATAAACATTTTGACAACATTCACTCACATTAAAAAATGGCTGTAAAAAATCTTGCATTCGGGTTGCATGTGAAATTTGGCTTATTTGCTTTAGAAAACATCAGAATTAATCTCAAGAAAAAACAATGCTTATCTTTACTTGTGCTATAGCATAAGTAAAAATTCTGATATTTCTAAGAGGTAGTGGGAAAATTGATGGTAAAATAACAATAAAAAGCTAAGAAGGTTATTAATATTTTGCTATTTTGCTGGATGTACCAATGTTATGGTAATTAGGGTGGGACTTTCTTGTTTTCTATTTTAGAATGCTGAGGTAATCAAGTACCTTTGATGAGTCTTGCCTTTCAAATGTAATGGCAAGCAAAGTGGACTTTTTGTTGTCTTTTGTTTCTTTGATTGAATCAAGAGTCTTTGACCTCCTTAAGAAACAAGTAAGCCTATTCACATAGGCTTGAGTCACATGGTTGTGATGCCCTCTGAGCCTGAGAAGGGTACATAAGATGTAAGGTTGGCATTTTGTTTTGGGGCTCTCATTCACTGAAAGAGTATGGTGTGACTTGACCAGATGAGACGCTGGGTAGCTGTTGTTAAGAGCCCCCCAGCTTTGAAAACCCAAATGTTGGTGCTTCTCTGTTTATACAGTCCTAGCCAGCATCTGACTGACTAGAACACAGTGTACATACCACTGGCTCTGGTCTTAGCAACTCCCCTTAGGGCCCTACACCCACCTTGGCTTAACTAGCAAAAGGGTATGGGCTTGGGGCCTCCTACAGAGTTAGTGAAAGAGTATGGGCCAGCCTCTAATCAGGCCTCCCTTTGTTGGCCCTACCTGAGGCCTATTCAATGGGCAGGAAATATCTTTCACTTACAGACTGGCCTTACAACCAACAAATGCACTGCATAGAGCTGAAGGGGATTGTGTTAACTAGACTAAGTCTCACCAATAAAGCCCTGAGGAAGCCCTGAGGAAGAAGAATTAGGGTAGGAGTGAGGGACAATAGGGAACACCACACTGTTTAAAGAGGGGTGAACTCTACCAGGCGGGAATGGAGCAGACCAAATCTTCCATGTCCATCACCTGAGGGTTTGAGCCTCTGAGTGACCACATTACTTCCAGCCTAGGTGAGACAGGAAGACTCAGTCTCTGCCTCTCCTCCCCCCAAAAAAAGGAAAGAAAAGAAAGAAAATTTTGTGTTGTTTTTAGCTCATGTGGAAATGATTATGATCATTAAAGGGAAAAAGAAATGGTGATGTGTTATAAACATCCAAAATGAATATTGCTAATAGATTTAAAGAATAAGTGTATGCGTATGTATGTATGTATGTGTACATATATACCCATAAGCAAAACATGGCCTATTTGGAAACCAACTTCCCAAGTTCTAAACTGGGACTTGACTAAGTATAAAGAAAATTTTGATGTAGGGTTTACAATAAAACAATTGATTTATTTTGTAAAAACAACTTCTCCGCCAGTCATTTTTCAAAGAAGCCATATTAGATGGCCTTGGTTGCAGCTTAATAGCTTGTTCCAAAACAGATTTGGATTTTGTATTAAGAAGTAGGCATTTTCCAGGCTTTACAGATACTCAATGCCTTTTTTTGGTACCATGAAAATGGCTTAGCCTTCTCAAGAAGATGAAACAGATACCATTAACATAATTTGTACTTAATGGGTAAACAGTATGATTTGCAAAAAATTAATCATTCTTTCTTATAACAAACACCACTAAAACACAATGGTATACAAAGTCAAATTGCTTGAAGCATTAGATAGCCTAGGAGAAAAGGGAAGGAGAAAAATGGGGAATAATATAAATTAGAAACCGTAAAGAAAACAAAGAATGAAGGAATTGAGTTGAGAAGTGATAAGAAAGGGGAGAAGAAAAGAAATATAATGATGTGCAGCAACAAATCATGTTGAAGAGAAGGAAAAAATATTGGAGGAACATTTTTCTAAGAGACAGAAGGGCAGAGCATGTGCTTTTGCATAGTATGTAAATGATCTTCAAATGGTGAGGTCCTATAGAGTTATATAAATGTGAGCAGTTATTATTATTATCACAAAAATGAATCCTTGCTGTCAGACTCCAATCAATCCCATTTTTTTCCACAAACAAAACTACCTACTTCTCCATGAATCCAGGACAGACTAAAGGACAAAGGACACTCTTGAAGTCAAGTCCTATACTTTGGATTTACATAGCATTTGACTTCTCTTGCTGGTTGTCTTGTCCTGTGTATATCTGTCACATCAACTAAAGTATGAGCTCTTTGAACGTGAAGGCTGCTTTCTATATTTTATTTTGTATTCATTAATCTCTATATATTTCAGCAGTGGTTTGCATATAAGTACTCAATAAATATTGGCTGATTGATGAAAATATGCATACTTCATACAAGGATAGGGGACATAATTAGTATAAAACAAATAATAAACATTAGACTTGGAGTCATGAATACCAAGTTCAAATCTTGCTTCACTTCTTACTAGCTGTGTGACCCCAAGGAAATCATTTAACCTGAGTTTCAGTTTCCTTATTCATAAAATGTGGGTGATATTAACACTTACCTCACAGGACTGTACAGAACATTGAAGAGTAATGTCTGTAAAGCACTTTGCAACTTAAAATGCTATATTCATTATACATGTAGGGCAACAAGGAGGTCCAATACATAAAGCGCTGGGCCTGGAGTCAGGAAGATCTCAGTTCAACTCTGGCCTCAGACACTTACCAGCTATGTGACTCTGGGCAAGATACTTAAACCTCTGTTTGCTTCAGGTTCAACTATAAAAGGGGACAATAATTTACCTCACAGAGTTGTAATGATAACTTGAGTTATTTGAAAAAGGTACCATATAAAAATGCTTATTCTCTTCCCATTTCCCCTATTATCATTAAAATTCTTGAAAACCAACAGCTTTTGGACTCAAATTAATTTCACATTTTCTTCTACAGAGAAGACCACCTACTTCTCTATATGAGAGAGACTAAAGATTACGATGGATATCAAGCAACAAATAAATAAATAAATAAATACAGTGAATTTGTTCAGGCCATAATGCATTTGGTTTCCTAAATGGTAAATAGCTTTTTAGAATTTCAGTAAATTCTCCATTTTCATTTTGTGACATGAGACAGTGGTTGTAGAAGATGGCTAAAGACAGAAAGGGGCTAAGGAGGTAATGATAATGATTATTATATTCCAGTGACTGTTTTCCTTTCTTAGCAGAAGGAATTCAAGGAAAATTTAAAAGTAATGGTAGTTGTGCAAGCATGGGTGACAATTATCAAGGGAATCACATAGATGTTAGAGAAAATCAGATGCAACAATAAAAAGCTGGAATAGATGATCGTGTGACATTTACTAGGGTCCTGGGTAAAGACGTGTCCTTGTTTAAAAGAAAGAGCTGGAATTTGACACTAAGAGACCTAGGTTCAAATTCCAGCACCAACACTAACTACTGTGTGACTATGGTTAAATCACTTAACCTGACTTCAGTCACCACATTCTTTTTTGGAGGGGAAAGGGAGAAAATTAAAACCATGAAATCTCTATTATGTATATAAAAAATTTTACATGGTAGTACTTCCTTCTCCAATCTATTATTTTTAGAATGTTTCACAGACTCCTGTTTCCAAAAGTACTCGTGCTACTTTCACTAGAGGGTTAGTGAAAGGGAAAGTACTTTGTAAAACAGTGAAGTGTTTTAGGTATGTGAATTACTAGTACTGTTAGTTATTATTAACAACTATTAGGCAATAAAATTAATAGAATACATTAATAATTCATTGATATTATTAAAAATGCAAACAATCAAAAGGGGGAAACACACACAAGTAAGGAGGGAACAATAATCAAAGAGTTTAAAGATAGAAAAAATTGAGAAACTATTTTAAATGAGAAAAAAGGCAACAAAGGAAGAAACAAAAATGGATCAGGAAAAGAACAGTAGCAACACAAACATACATCAGTTTAGATACTCCTTATCTGCATGACTTTTCTGTCAATGAAAGTTATTAGTTATTTTTGTATTCATTTATCTTTAAGCTCTAAATCAAGTTTGATTGTTTTTTTAAATAATGGCCCTAATGCTGCAAATCTCCCACCTGCAAATGAAGCAATTTCCATGGACCTTTACATGGATAACTTTAATTACATTATATTATTTTCAAACTTAGGCTGTTAAGAGGCACCTAGGCAATTCACTAGTGACAGATTGATTGCTTTGTCACATAGTTCAGTAATTTCCTGACTACCAATCCAGTGCTCTCTGAACTATGCCATTTGTGATTGTTCAGTCATTTCAATGGTGTCTGACTTTTCATGACCTCATACGGAGTTTTGTTGTTTTTTAGCAAAGATACTAGAATAGCTTGCCATTTCCTTCTCTAGCTCATTTTACAAATGAGGAAACTGAGGCCCTCAGGGCTAAGTGACTTGGCCAGGGTCACACAGCTAGTAGGTGTCTGAGGCCAGATTTGAGCTTAAGAAGATGAATGAGTCTTCCTGACTCCAGACCTGGTACTTTATCTACTGTACTACCTAGCTGCTCTAAATTAGCAACTTCTATCAAAGGTTAAGTGGGGGAGATTATTAGCCCACATACAACTAAGCATGCTCTCAAGTCCCTCCCACAGTAAACTTAACTAGAAGCTGGTTGCAGAGGAATTGAAGACTGTGATCATAATCCTCCCCTGATGAAAACCTTTCAATGACTCCATTATAAGACTAGGTTCAAACTCCTTATTCTACAAATTAAGACTTTTCAACAGTTTTGCCCAATCTACCTTTCTATTCCTAGCCTTATTTTCTGCTATTCCCTTATACCAAGTTGTAAGAGATTTTAACCTAAATTGATGTCTAGCTAAGGTGCCACCTTCTCTAATTCTAGAACCTCAGTACCTCCAAATGAATTAAAGAAAAATTTATTAAACACTGTGTGTAAATAACTGTGCTAGGTGCTAGGGTTCAAGGACAGAAATTGGAAATTGCCCATAAGGAACTTACATTCTATCAGATGGATACAATACCTACACAAACAAGGAAATACGAATATATAATCTGTGGGAAGGCTAAGGCTACAGACATTTGTGAGGTTCAGAAAAGATCTTATGTGGGACAGGTCAACTGAGCTGAACCCTAAAGGGATTCTCTAAGAGGCAGAAGTGAGGAGGAGGGCCTCTGCGAAGGGAAGGAATAAGATATTTTATGTAGGGACCAACAAGACCAGTCTGGCTTAAATATAGAATATATGTGAAGTAGTAATGTGAAATCATCCTAGAAAGATAAGTTGGACCCAGATTTGAAGTACTTTTAAATGTCAAACAAGTAAGTCTATATTTTATCCTAGTGGCAAGAGGGAA
Organism: Trichosurus vulpecula; assembly: GCF_011100635.1. NCBI lineage: Eukaryota > Metazoa > Chordata > Mammalia > Diprotodontia > Phalangeridae > Trichosurus > Trichosurus vulpecula. The sequence goes on along the minus strand of NC_050576.1, from coordinate 147,099,375 downwards.
CCACTGTGGCTTCTTAAGCATAGGGAAGTTATGTGGTCTGACGTATATTTTAGGAATACTAATTTGGGAGTTGACTAGCTCAACTGAAGAAAGAGAAAACTGCACAGGGAGACCAATTAGGGGATCATTTCAACAGTCTAGGTGAGAGGTGATAGGGTTTTGACAGAGGCTATGTAAATGAATGGAAGGGGACAGATATGAGAAATGTTGGTGGGGTAGATTGACAAGACTTGACAATTGATTGCATATGGAAGAGGGTGGAGATTAGGGAGTCACGAGAAAAAGTAAGAGTCAACGATTATTAAGATGTTGTTAATCTGGATGACAATGACGATGATGTTAACATTAATATGGAAGCTATGGGGCGGGGGTTGGAACAGAGGAAGATCATGAGTTCTGTTCTGGCTATGTTGAGCTTGAGGTGAATATGGGATATTCAGGGAGAAATGTCCAACAGGATGTTTGTGATACAGGGTAGAGCTCAGGAGAAATGTGAGAGTCAACTGTGAGAAAGAAAGAGAAAGAGAGAAAGAGAGAGAGAGAGAGAGACAGAGAGAGAGAGAGAGGACACTCTAGGTATATTCACAAATAGGGAGCAAGATATGGATGATGATTCAGCAAAGACAATTATTAAAACAGCCAACTAACTGATTTCCATGTCTATAGTCTTTGCCTTCTATAATCCATCCTTCACACCACTGTTAAAGTAAACTTTCTAAAACCACAGTTTAAATTATGTCACTTATGCTCAAAAACCTTTGTTGGTTTTCTACTGCCTACTGATTAAAGCAAAAATTGCATTCAAGGACTTTATAATTTGGCTCCAACAAAGCTTTTAAGGCTTATTTCATACTACCCCCACCTCCCCTAGTTTCACACAGTCTAGGCTCCAGCTCTGTGCATGCCTAGAATACTCCTTCCCAATTCCATCTCTTGGAAAGAACCAGGATACCTCACAAACCTCCTTTTCTATGAAGCTTTCCTCAGGCAGCAGTTAGAAGTGGTCCCTCCTTTTTGAATCTTTTAAGCCTCTCTTACATCCTTCATTATTTTTAATATATTACAGCTATATGTACACACACATGAATATATAAGTTCAACATATATCTAACATACATATATATACACACACACATGTGTGTGTGTGGAGGGAGAGGGAGAGGGGGGGGGGAAAGGAGGAGAGGGGTAGAGAGAGAGAGAGAAAAAGAGTCCTAGCTATCCCTCACCAGCTCCCTGAGAGCTGGGATGCTATTATTTTTCATTTTTATATCTCCAGTGCATAGTAATACCTTGTTAATAGTAGTCACTTAATTAATGTTTAATTGAAAGTAAATTTCCCTGTCAGAAATGCTTTTCCTACTCTCTTCTGCCTATCTAAATCATATCCAATTTAGATTATCATTTCTATGCAGATAATTCTCAGATATATTTGTCCAGCCCTAACTTCTGTCCTTACCTCTAGTCTCATACCTCCAACAGGCCAGTGGACAACTCAAATTAGATGTCCCACAGACTCTTTAACTCAGCATGTCCAAAACTGAACTTAACTATCTTTCCCCCCAATCCTCCTTTCTTCTAAACTTCTGTTATTACTGTCCAGAATACAGCCATCCTCGAATCATTCAGGCTCACAACCTAGTTGTCATCCTCGATTCCATATTCTCTCTCACCTACTATATCCAATCAGTTGCTAAGTCCTATATATTTTACCTTTATTACATCTCTCATATATGCCCCCTTATCTCCTCTGACACTGCTACCACACTGGTGGTGCAAGTCTTCTTCACCTTCTATTTAGACTATTGCAATAGCCTGTTAGTTCACCTCTCTGCCATAAATCTCGCCCCATCCATCCATCTTCCACTCAGCTGTCAAACTGATCTTCCTCAAGCACAGATCTGATCATGTCAAACTGTCCGTCCATTCAATAAAGTCCAATGGCTCTCTATTATCTCTAGGAACAAAAATAAAATTCCCTATTTGGCCTTTAAAGCCCTTTGTAATGGGGCCCCTTCCTACGTTTCCAGTCTTCTTGCATCTTACTTCCCAAATATACTTTGATCCAATGACAATGCACTGACTCTCTGCTGTTCCTCACACAAGACAGTCCATCGCATGACTTGGCATTTTCATGGTCTGTCACATATGACTAGAACTCTCTCCTTCATCATCACCACCTCATGACTTCCTTTATCCTGTATATATCATTTGGACATAGTTGCTTGCACACTGGCTCCTCCATTAGACTGTGACTTCCTTAAGAACAAGGACTGGTTTTTGGTTTTGGTTTTTTCTCTGTATCCCCAATGCCTAGCACACTGCCTGGCACATAGCAGGCACTTAATAAAATGCCTATTGACTCCATCTACTTCCTCCAACAAACCTGTTACAATCTCAGCTAGAAATTATATTATCTTTTGAATTTACATAGCATTTATCTGCTGACTTCTATTGTTGGTTATCTTTATCTATGTGTGTATGCCTTATCTCACCAACTAGAATATAAGTACCTTTAATGTAGAAGCCACTTATACCTCCTCATTGCATGTAAGTTACTTAACACATATTTGCTGACTGATTAAAATGTGATTTCAATTAGTGGTAGCAGCTATAGTTAATATGTAACAAATATCAACTAACAAGATAAGGACTATGTAAATAATATTACATATTTGCCCATAATTCAAAATTACTGTCAACATGCAACAGTCATGATTCTGACTAAAGCAGTATAGGAGGCAAACAATGAGATATTTTAATTTTAACTTTCGTAAACTTTGTTTCTCTCATTGTTGTCTGAAACTGTGATTTCAGTGGTATAGAGAAAACCTGATATACACAGCCCCTTTCCATTAGAAGTAACTCCTCTAAAAGGTATTGTCTTTAGAGAGTTGACCAAGTTACTCAGAGGTTAACTGACTTAACAAGAGTCATACAGTTAATGTGTGTTGGCAACAGAATTTTAATCCAGAAGTTCAAGTCACTTACCCACTTATACCATGCTGTTTCACTTGGTAAATTTTATGGATAAGAAAATTTATCCTTTGAAAGGGGGCAATTAATGAACCTTGCTCTTATATAATTTTAAAGACAACCTGTTTTTGTCATTTTATTCTATTGCACTAAAAAATAAGTATATAAGTCAATCATCCTCAAGCCAACACAGGCAGATTTTAAGCAATTTGGTTTAAGTACAACCCATACTTGAAAGAAAGAATTTTAAATTCATTTCACAGTTAAATGCTTTCAAAACTTAAAGCCCAGGTTCTTGATTTCATGATTAAATATCTGAAGAAAACCGGAAACAGAAAATGTTTTTTGACCTAATTGTTTAACGTGCTAGAAATGAGAAAAGGTCAGTCACTGACTATATGTCCTATCTTACAACTGGGATGTCTTATAATATTCTCCTGAAGGTACTCAAATATTCAGGTAAGTTACTAATCCCCATAAAACATGTTGTTTCTATACTGGTTCAATGAATTAATAAATACACTTGAGAATATTTCAAACCCCACCCTCTTTTTTTTTAAAAGAAGACTATTTTTAATTCAACTCTTTTTAAACAGTTCGTATTTCACCAGAGCCAATTTTAGCCAACGGTTTCAAATACTCTGCCAAAACGTTGATTATGAATGATAACACAGCAAAATAGTTAAATCAAAGAATAATTTCCCTCCACCAACACTCTGGCAGAATTTCTATTTGATAGTGATACTGTTAAAAGGAGGCAACAAAGGATAAGGGAGCAGGGGGAGGTGGGGGAGACAGAGGTGCTGGACGTTCGATTTCACTCATATGCAATCTCCCTCCCACCAATGTAGACTGGCAACTCATCTGACTTCAAGTCTTTGAGAGTTGCTTGGGGCACTGAGAGATTAAATGACTTGCCCAGAATTGTACAGTTAATATGTGTTAGTCATGATTTTAACCTTCCTGATTCCAAGGCTGGCTATTATTATGCACTGTTGCTCTTTTTCACAATTTTAAGTCTTTAAGAATGTTATTAGTAATCATTAATTTAACCTATGTGGACTGGCATTATGTTGTTAGAACATTCTAAAATATCAGATATGCCCAAACAGAATAATGCTTTGTCATTATACTCACAAAGGCTCAAAGAGCCGTAATTTATTTGGTTTTATACAAAAATTCACCAAAGTTAGGTCAATTTATGGACTTTGAAATGCTACCTAGCATATTCAAAGTAAAATCACAAATTTTACAAACTGAAGAAAAGAAGTATTAGCTATTTATACTCTGTATAAACATCCTAACAGCTTTACAGGCAAAAAATGGGCACAAAATAAAATGATAGCAATTAATAAGCGTTAAAGTTCCCTTCCAGAAATTAGAAAAAAAATCCAGTCAATTAACTTGGAAATGTTATAAAATCATGAAAACCACCAACAAATTTTTCAAAAACTTATACTAATTACTCTTTTACTTTTATATTTGGCTGCCAGAAAATTATAATTTTGGATATGACAGAACTCACACATACAAGGAATCTTGTTCTGTAATCTATAACTAATATTTTTTTGTTTGTATTAACACCATAACATCTTCAATGAGGCTCTAAATTGAGAGGAAAAGAGATCCATAATTTCCTATTTTACACTGTTCCTACTTCCAATAAGTAACTTCAAGAAAACACTAACCACCTACTTATACCTTCACAGAATAGATCCACGTTTCTGATTTTCATCACTTTTCTATGTAAATTTATGAACACTATCCTAGCCCCCCCTCCCCCAAATAGGGGAGGAAACTGAAAAATGGCTGGGGAGCTAATGAGATTTGTTACAGTCATCACTAGATACGCTTGATAAAAGGTGTGGCAAAAATCACAAAATCATTATCTATTTAATGTTATATTCTAACTCCTATTGTATGGAGGCATATGAAGTTTTTCCAAACAATATATGATCACAACCTATTATGTTGAATCCTGAAAGGTTTTTGTATGATATTAGGAAAGCCATCTACCCAATGGTTTATTTCATTTTTCAATAAAAACCATGATTTTAAATAAAATCTGGCTATTAAAAATGTCCTGTCACCTTCTCAGTGGTAAGTTACAATTTAAAAGGCTATCTTGTTGAATTCTGTCCCAACTTAAAATCTCAAAAATACTCCAACCTTCTTTTCTATATATTGGAACAAACCGCACATTTATTCCCCTTACTGACCATGTTCCAAATCAAATATGAGGACAAAATTTCTGAGTTGAAAAATTATTATAATAACCTTTCAACTGCTACTCTCAAAAAATCAGAGTATTATGATTCAATTAGTCAAAGAATCTATTTACAGATGGAGTATTAGAGATTATACCATGCAAAGGTTAGTGAACTCCCTAAATCCTTTACCTTCTTCACTAAACTTAAAGTATCAGATCAATGACAGTGGAGACAAAATTTTTTATTATAATTTAACCACTAGTAAAAATTTAGGATAGGGGTTGAGAAGAGAAAGAGTGGAATGCTTCAAAACTAGCTTAAGTGATTAGATAATACCTACCTACAGCTATCTGTATATGATATACTTAGCAATTTTTTATTTCTGATAGTTCAATTTAATCTTCCTAGTCAAACCCATTTTATGGGTTTGCATAATAGGGAAGAAGCTAGTTACAGTTAATAATCTTCTTATGAAAAGTCCACTTTTTAAAATGACTAATTGTAAAAAATTGGTCAACATATTGTTATAACATCTATCTTTCAGCTCCCAATTATCTTCATGTAAGGAAGTGTTTCAGAAACCAGCCTTTCAGTTTAGGAAAAACATACTATTTAGACAGCAAGAGGACAAACGACAGCTGAATATTTGATTTATGTATAGTGTTGAACTGAAAAACTATTATCTCAATGTCATCTCAAACATCTTATGTTCCTGTACAACTAATGTGACTCTGTTATATCTGTGAATTGACGTAGGCACTTTAAATTCCGGAAATCTTCTTAGTTTGGAATGAGCAGAATGAATCCCAGACAACATTCTTGAGGTTTTCCTTAGCACTGGAGTTGCTATGGTATCCCAATCATCAGGATGGACTGAAATTATAGTTTTCACAAAATGAGAAAAATAAGTGGATTAGGCAGTGCCTCCAATCCTTTCCATTGCTGGAACATGACTGCAAAAACCTGCTTTTAAGAAGTCGAGAATTTTTAGATGAGGTCTTCCTGACCATACTGTCATTAGCCAGAACCATACGCTACAAGGAAGTTAAAAGAATGATAATCCTCCTTGAAGTACCTCAGAAAGGTATTCCTCACAATTCCTATCTATATTTCTAAGAAGATGATATTTATATTACTAGCTATAGTTATGCTCCAAATAACAGATATTCCAAGAAAAGTCCATTTGTTAAGCAGACAACTAAAGTGTCAGATCCCAAAATCTACTATGTCTATTTAAGTTTCACGAAGAATGTATCTGGATAAAGTTTGGCTACATAAGCCCAAGAGGCTACTTGTTCAAGATAAGAATTGTAGCATAACCCAAGACTGAACTTCAGCCTTGAAATCCTGTTCCCCAGGTCAGTGGCAGCTGAAAAGTGCCATCCAACTATTTCTTTGAGTAGAGTTGAATTCTTTCAGTTATGATGTTTGCCAGTGTAGAAGATGGTCCAAAGAAACTTCTGTTGCTGCTGAAATGAAGTTATAATGCAAGGCCTGTTGATGAGGAGATAACTGGAGAACAAGGGCCTTCTTGAAGAAGGTAAAGTTTTCAGAAATCTCATCCCTGACTACCGAACAAAATGAAATAAAGATGACTTAAGAAGATTACGAAGAAGATAATGCAGCAATGCAGTTGAATATGCAAAAAGCAGATGACCTGATAACTGGCTTGGAGACACTGAGTTCAAAAGTCTTTAACCTTCTAAAAATATCTTCTATCACTGCACCAATAAAGTTGCTTTTCTTAAGCTATAGATGTTACCATAAAATTGTCAAGACTTAACTATTTTCCTTTATGCTATAATCTAAGATGTAGCACTCAAACATTAATAAGAGCTATGTAGAAAGTCACTAAATGTGGAATTTACATGCTAAAAACCTACTGATATGGTAGAATGACCTTAACAGAATATCAACAAGCCTGTAATTCAACAATCAATTTGTGTTCAAAATAGAAAAGTATTTTAGAAGTATTTTTAGGTAGTAATCACTAGCTAAAACTCAGTTACCTCACATTCCATCCGCAGTAATGCACCAAGTAAAGGACCTCTCCACCTTCGACATCAGAATCTTTAATACTAGCTTCATACATTTTCTGATTTTTCCCTCGTCCATACCGCACTTGAACTTTCATGCCTGGTGGATAGCATTCAAACTCCTCTTGCTCATTGTTGTCATCGTCGTCATCTTCTTCTTCCTCCTCCTCCTCCTCCTCCTCTTCTGCTTCTTCCTCATCTTCATCTTCCTCCTTATTCGTTTCATCTCTTGAAAGGTTTAAAAAATTGCAGAGTTAATAAAAGACACTTGATAAGTTTTTCAGTTCCAACCCACATATACTGATAAATATTGTGGATGCGATTGTTCCTGGGAACAGCAGGTTCCAAGTGCATGAAATTTTCTGATTTTCAAATTAATATTATTACTAAAAATGGTAGCAAGAGAAGCTTTCACAGAAAGTGAAGAGGCAAAAATGGCTTCATTTAAAGAAAATTTCCATCAACAGCTAGAAGGACTGAAGTGGTGCTGTATACCAAGGAACTAGTGAGGTTGACTGTAACAAATTTTATCTTTATCAAATGTTTACACATTTTGTTTAACATTCATTAGACTCCACAGTCATTTTTTTTATTGAATATTTCCCTCTCTCACTTATTTCTAGGTTTAGGATAAACCAAACCAAAACGTAATCATACTTTCATTTGCAGGTCTTTTAAGATCTTTTAACCTTAAAACCATGTGCTTTGGATGTAGTCAAATATGTTAGCTGACAATTAAGGTATCATTTGACCTTATGCAAACAATTCCGCTAATTTCACTAATTCCTCTAAGAATTGTCTTACATTTAATTTCTGGTTTACCTATGCCTTCTTTCATGCAAATAACCTTTTATAGAGTCTACCAAACTTAAAATTCCAACAAAATGGATATGTTGAAGATTAATTCCAAATGTCTCTCTTCCGAAATGAAACAGCTATATACAATCATGAAATCAGTTTGAGCATTCTCAGCAATGTATTCTTTCTGTAATTTAGGAGTATTACTAACATTTGCAGGAAAAACTCCACAAATCACCATATACAACAACATACAGAAAAAAACCTACATTAGCACAAAAACATCACAAGTACACTTATTTCAGAATTAAGAGAAAGTAACTTCAATATGAAATCTAAAGCTACACTAAATATTTCATTTTTAGTCTGTTGTAAGCAGTACCTACACTTAAAACAGCTCATCTCTCACTTTCAAAAGACAAATAAAAACCTAAATATGAAAATCAACAACAGATCTAGAATTACTTCCAGACTTCCTTATAGATACTGTGAATAAAAGTCTTATGACAAAAAGCACTACTCTAGAGATAATTTCAACCTTACTAACTAAAGACAATATTTAACAATTAATCTATGGCCATTGTACATCATGCACCATGTATAGGTATAGTTTTTTGTTCCTTTCCCTTACCATTCATTTTCTGAAGAAATTCTTAAGTCAACTAAGACTTATCAGTTTCAGTAATTCAATGTTCACAAAGCACAGTTCTCAATTCTGCTATAAAACACAAAGCCTAAGTTTCACAGCTATTTTTTGCTTCCATAAAGTCATTCACTGAATACTATGTAAATCATACCAAAAAAAAAAAGGCAGTAAATTGTGAGCTTTGTCTTTCTTTTTAAACAAAAAGACATCCAGGGCCTTCCAGTGACAATATATTGTAGTGGTTTTTATAACAAAAAATTTTTAAAGTAGTCTTGTTTCACAGTTTAGGATTAGAATCTTCAATGACATTTTTTAATGGGAAAAGTTAAAACCTGAAAAGGTGCAACTTCCATAAATACTAGCTAAAATACAAAAGTGTATTTTAGAGTATACTTTGTTACTACACATAGGACTTTATAGGATTTCACTGTTTTCTCAGTACAAAAGAGATTTTTTTTTCAATTTACTATCATTTGAAGTGAAATACAAAACATTTTGTACACTGCCCATCAACCTGGCTGATTAGGAAATCAAAACATAGGAAGGAGTACTTACTTGGAGTGGCTAAAATATTCAAGAAAACGGCAGCAGAAATAGTGGTGGGGAAGCACAATAATTACTGACTTAAGATTATATACATAGGGAACAAAAAAATACTAAGGCTCCTTGTATTCTCAGAAGACTGATTGGAATGCTAAGATTATACACCTGTACTTCAATGATTATAAAGTATGTATTCTGGTACAAAAATAAGTTTAATCTTTGAGCAACAAAAATCTTAATTATAAATCTCAGCACTATTAAATAAAAAAGAAGGTGTACAGTGCTAAGTCCAAATTCTTCTTACAAAAACAGCAGACAAATTAGATCTTACATAGTTCAGCACTGGACATATTTGAGGTATTCCACAAATGTTAAACATGAATAGTAACAACAATAAAACAAAACTGTAACAATGTTTAGGAAGTAGAATGGGAAAACTCTTACTGGTCATGAAACAAACATTAATATTCTATATTAGTCAAGCAGGTCAACCAAAATGAAACATGAGATCCATTTAACGTCAGAGGGATACAAACCAAATGAATTTCACCCAAATAACACATGGCAGTGAACAAAAAGCAAACATCACATTACATTACTGGAAATCAGCCAAATCTAAGAATTCACTGCTCTATTCAACAATGCAGTGGGCAAAATCAAAGGCTAGACACGATGCCCCAAAAGACAATGTTTTCAAATATAAAATGCGTTGCAATATGTAGGCTAAAATAACACATACATATACATGTGTGTATATATATACATATATATACACATATATATGATATATAGATATACATTATCAAATAACACTGATCTATATTGAGATACACTTCAATGTCATTTGATTTAATACGTATGCATATTCATTTCAGTTTACTTTCTTTCAAAGTACCACATTTTGGGTCAACAGATTATTCTAAAAAACATAAAATACTCCAACATTTCTCTCCCAAATCTGAAGCCAAACTCTTAGAGAACGTATTTCATGCCTGAAGTGTGGAGAAAGAAAACAGAAAACTCTAGGTAGTAGCCAATTCCCTAGGCAATAAAAGTTTAGAGATTTAAAAAAAAAACAAACTATCTAAATCACCCCTTAAAATTTTATTTCTAGGTAGCTCATAAGTAATATTCTCTAGCATAAAATCAGTAAATTAATTTCTGATATTCCCACAATGTGTAATAGTATTTAAATTTAGCAATTAGCTTTCTTTAGAAGAAAATGAATGAGTAACAAATTTAGTTTTAGGGTGTGAACAGCAAAAATGAATATCAGGAAGCAAGAATAATAAGAAACTGAAATGGCTATGGGGACAAAAATCCATGGAATATTTTATAAGGAAATCCAAAACATAAATAAGTTCTAGTGGAAGACTTCAACTATATTCTTCTTATGCTACCTTATCCCACCTTCCCTCACTCCCTTTACTTTCATCTTGGCTGTCTGGATCAGTCTCTCAAGTAAAGAGGCTGGAAGTGAGGTCTTAGAGGACAGAACAGCCCACTGCAAGCAATTTAGACATTTTACCTTTCCATAGTATACTTTGAATTGCATAACACTGACTTAGAGGCCCTTACCAGACCAACAGGAATTCCCGGGATTACACTAAGAAAAAAACCTTTTGGAAGAGACATTATTGCTCACTACCTCATCAACATTTTAATCAAAATAATTAGGATTCTGTATCTTTACTGCAGAATTATAGTTTCAGAATTTAAGGTATCTAATTCCTGTCAATAATTTTAGCCCAAGTAATAAAAACATTGCCACAACACATAATCTACAGACATCCAGTTTCTCACAAACAATGGAATAGTGTACTTTTTCACATCTATCACTATCCAGCAAGACTACATTAAGCAGCAAGAAGTAGTTTCATCTTTGTAAAGTTTCTCACATTTCCGAGTCAAGAACAAGAGAAATGAATCAGAAAACTTTGTATCTCCTCCTCATACAATGGCATTTGTAAGATCTAGGCCATGCAAAATTTCTAACAAGATGAATCTAAATCAGGCAATCATTCTGTACTTGCTCTTATTTCTCTCATTTGGATAAATTAAAATACATTAGCAACCTGGAGTAATGAATCCAACCATTTATTTACATCAAACTAACTTAACTTTTCAAAATCACTTTTTTTTACCAAAAACAAGTGTCTTACCCAGATTTTGCTTTTTCTTCTTCTGCCTCTACCTTTGTGTTGAGCATTTCATCTACCTTAATTGTATCATCTTCTTTGACTTCTAGATTTTCATTCTCTTCTGTTTTTTTAATGTTAAGTTCTTTTTCCTGATCAGACTGTGTATGTGTAGGTTCTGACAAATTCTTTTTATTACCCTAGGAAAATATTAGAGAGACTAAGCCAAAATTTAAGAAGTTACCGTCTATATTTTTATACCAATGATCTCTGAGAGTATACCCAAAAGAACATATACTCCCTTGTGAGTGAGGAATGTTGGTCCCTTTTTCTCTTTGTAATCTTAGGGCAAAGCACATAGTAGGAGCTTTATAAGTGTTTGCTCAACTGGAATTAATATGATTGTTAGCAACAGAAAATTGTTTAGTATTACTTAATTCACTACTTAACTTTTTAAACTCAAAAAATTACTGTGAAAATGAGTCAAAGAAAGAGTGGGTTGTAGGGTAAATCATATCTATATCAAAATGTCTTATGTCCATTTTTTACATTTTATGCCAAGAAGGGCAATTCTGGGTAAACACAGAATTAGAGATTTCCAACTTTTTGTCTTCAATTTTTTGTCGGGAAAATTTGTACCCAGTAGTATAGTTATAGACATAATATAGATGTTTAAACTACATTTAAAGAATTCATTAAAGATATTTTAATAGTGTGAGACATTAGTTCACACAAAGCAATACTTTAAGGAGAAGATGGCAAGAAAAATTATGCAATTCAAAAATTTTTTTAAACCAAATTAGGCAAAAATAATTAACTATAACCTTTTGTGACACAAATAAAATGTAGTTATAATACCTAAAATTAAAGAAAAATAGCTTATTGATGAGGAAACATCAAATCACTAGTAATTTAGGAGGGTATATTTTGTATTTAAACTTTCTAAGCTTAATTAAGGATTATAAAACTCAAACAATCCACTAACAACAATACAGCAAAATACCTAAAATTAAAGAAAAATAGCTTATTGGTGAGGAAACATCAAATCACTAGTAATTTAGGAGGGTATATTTTGTATTTAAACTTTCTAAGCTTAATTAAGGATTATAAAACTCAAACAATCCACTAACAACAATACAGCACAGATAGACTCTAGTTTACCAGACAAGGTTTGATATTTTCTTTTCTTTCAATCTCATCTTCAGCAGGTTTCTCTTCTTGTGCTATAGTAGCTCCTTCCTCTTTAATCTCTGCTTTTATATCTGACTCAGGCTCTTCCTTGTTTTTTGTTTCTTTTGCATTTTCAAATTCCTTACAAGGCTTGTTAACCATCTTCTCAGGCAATGCCATCTGAAATTCAATGTTGGCTGACCTACAATATTCTTCAAAGCCATATAAATATCTGTAAACAGTAAGACAAATTGTTTTTTGGTAAAAAGATCCAATAGTATTAAAGATCTCTTATTGTATAGACTGCAGTCATGAATACAGTGGGGCTAGATGGCTAATGAAAAGTTATTCAACTCTCAAATTCTATAATTCTTAAACCTGTAAAAATTGGCTATAAAAATATGTCTAATCCTCATTTAGTTCTTAAAGCACAGAGACACTTTCATCGTAGCTAGGTGACACAATGAAGAGAGTGCTGGCATAAAGGATAGCCAGTGCAAAGTCAGGAGACAGTGTCTTGTGCAAGTTATGCGGACGATAATGAGGTACAGGACTGGAAAGGTAGGGCTATAAAGGGAGTTAAAAGTCAAATACAGGATTTTATATTTGATCTTGGAAGTAATATGAAGCCAATTGTATAGGGAAGGTGATATAGTTAGACCTGTGCTTTAGGAAGATTTTGATAGCTGAGCTGGTACTAAAGTGGGCAAAGTGACTTGAGGCATGGACATCAACTAGAAGCCTATTACAATAGTCTAGGTGAAAAGATATTGTGAAGTTACAAAGGAAAAGATCTGAAAACTCATTGGATATATGTGGTGAGAGCACGAAGTCAAGGATAATGTCCAAAACTGAGGTTGAAAACCTGAGTGACTAGAAGGATGGCAGTGTTCTCAAATAGTAACATGGAAGTTTGGAAGATGGGTGAGTTTAAGGGGAAAGATGTGGTGAGATTTGAAAAGCAGATCACAATCTATACATGCATACTTAATTTTGTGTGATTCACTATTCCACCAAAAACCAAAAGGAAGAGTGAGTTTAGGTTGGTCTCTTACTTACTGATCCCAGCTTAGAGGAAAGAACCCACTATCTGAAGGTTAACTGTCATAGATCCAAAGTAATATGTCGAGGTGAGAGGTAGGGTTAAGGGTGGGGAATTTTTCCAATGATACTTGCACAGCTATTGCTATAAGTGTTGCCTGAATATTGGCATGGTTATAATAACTACCCTGATAGGCCAACACCCAGCAGAAAAAGGAAAGTTGGAACACAGGGGAAAGAAAGAAGAGAATTCTGGGGGATAAAGGACTAATAATGGTCGTACCAGAGGCAAAGCCCACAACAGATTTCCCCTTCTACCTACATTCCCACTCTCTGAGGGGTTGATCACACCCCCTTGGGGTTAAGGACACAGACCTCATTTGGGAAAGCACTGCCTTTAACACTTACTTTTTGTAAGCACATTTAACATTGTATCCTGCAGCTGAATTTAAAACAGGAATTCCAAGATCTTGATAGACTTGCTTCCATATGGCTCCACTTTCAATCTATAATGAAAAATAAATTTAAAATTTACATGAATAAATTAGAAAAGAACAAATTTTAGGAGAAAACACATTTTTCCATGGAGATCAAATTAAAAATTGGAAGTGATTTTTAAAAAAAATTAACTTGTTACAACTCATTTCTAAGTAAAAAGACAAAATTTAAATTTCGATCTCTACTAGAAACTACCATTCAAGTAGGATTTGTACTAAATTTAAAATAAAAATTAAATAAATTTGAAAGCCAGTAAATTAAACACTAAAATCTTGTCATGCTAAAAAAAATCAGAGCTGCTCTACTGACTTCAGCAGACATACACTTAAACAAAATGTTTAAAAGACAACTGTTATGCTGATTTCCATATTAAACTGAAAGTAATTTCTGGGGTTAGGACAATTTATTGAGAAACTTATGATAGTAAATTTAAAAGACTGAATAACAGGTAGACTATGGTATATGAGATTTAATCCTTAATAAAATTACAAATTTGCATGTTAAAAAAGCAACCATTCTTTTTTTTTTCTTGTTCATAACTTCTCAATCCTTTAAGGTTTTGACATACTTCACTATTAATCTTCATACTTACATTATCAAATCCTCCAAGTTTGTGTACAAGTCTAAATAACTTAAAGAGATTCAAATTTCGGTATCCAAGTACAGGCCTTTTATTAATAGGTGTGCCTATTAGCAAAACAAAAATCACTTTAGAGATTTTTTAAAACTACAAGAATTGAAATTTTGTGAAGCCTCAATTGTTAATAGAAAAAATGAACAAACTATTTTCTAATCACACTAGAAGGAATACAGGAAATATATTAAATCAAATTAACATTCTTTCTTCCTGACCCAATATACTTGCCATTAATTATTTCTATTGCTACTTTAAGCACTTTACATTAGCAAAACTAGTTAAATTTCAAACTACAGCCAAGAAATTTGAATCTGAATGAAAAATATCATATCCGAAACCATGCACTGCATGTGATACATGTTTGTTCTTGATTAGGATGTTTCTGAGAAGACAAAGTACAGATAATGTTGGATCTGGGAGTCAAAAGTCTTGAGTTCAAAGCTTGCTTTTATTACTGGGTAACCTTAGGCAAGCCACTGAACCTGCTGGGGCCTTAGTTGTATCTGTAAGTAAAATAAGGAGGCTAGAATATGACTTCTAAAGTCTCTTCTACTTCAAACAATTCTATGATCTCATGGATCCTACACAAATATGAAACTTCAGAGAATAAATCTTCATTTTTAACGTACAATACTAAAATAAAATATAAGTGAGTCTGTACTGCACAAAGTCAGGTCACAAGGAAAAATCCTTTAATAATAAAAAATAGAGAAAACACACAATATCTATTTCAATTTGCATTTCACTATCATATATTCTTCAAAAAAGTTTTCAGCAATCTTTATTAATATTTATTTGTTGAGAGACCTGGTAAACAGAGGAAGTAAAGAAGTAGGTAGAAATGAGAAGCAGTGACAGGACAGCTGTTGGGCCACAATACAATGGGTCTTGGAAAATCTACATTCAAGAGCAACCAAATACTTGATCAATCTATCAATCAAATGTGTTCTACTGCTATGATTAAGAACCACAAAATTCTTTATTTGACCCAAACTTCCTATCTATCCAAACCACTTCCCAGTGATCAAAACAAAGGAAATTGAGAGAAAAGGATCTAAATTATAGAACTAAATTGGTTCACCAAGGAAGTAAGGAAAGCCATTGCTGGGGTGACTGGTGAAGAACTGAGAGATGGAGGGAAAGAAGGACATGTTGAAAACAAAGAACTGACAGCTCCCCTGTATCTACTGTTTTCTCAGATTGGAATGAAAGCTTCTTAAGGGCTGGGACTCTCAGGCTTACTTGTATTTGTATCCTCAGAAAATAGTACAATCCTTGCAACATAATAAAAGCTTAATAAAATGCACTCTTGCACGAGCCATTTATCTACTCAATCATTCCATTATCTTCCTATGCCTTACTCTTCCTAAATCCATTCTTCCTTCTTGCCATGAACTCCAGTCCTTCCATCTCTCAGTATTAATAAATCTACTACATATTTAAGACATCTAATCTCAGCTGGTCCTTCACTCTAGTCTTTTACTTCTTCCACTCTGATTCATTATCACACTTAGAAGAGAGACAGTCTAAGACTCTTATAACACGCACTTTCCCTATCCAATAAGCATAGGACCTCATCTGATACAAAATGAGATGGAGAAAGAAATGGCAAACCACCCTGGTACCTTTGTCAAGAAAACCCTAAATGGGGTCATGAAGAGTTGCACATGACTGAAAACATCTAAATAACAAGAGGCTATTTGCTGTAAGCTACTTCTACATTTCAAAATCCCATTATTCCAGTCTGATGAAGAAATGAACCATCTCTCTCGGGAAGGCCAATTCTATTACTTTTAAAATATATTTTTATTGAACTTGTTTTAAAATCACCTACATTTCTAAACGTGTCCCCACAGTCCCAAGTGCCATTTGTTAGAACAAAGAGAAAAAGAAAAAAAGCACAATAAAACTAAACAACGTATCCAAAAAAAAGAAGAAAAAAAAGGTCTAATTCATATATAGACTTCCACGCTCATAGTCCCCCACTTCAATCAACAATCAATAAAAATGTATTAAGCACATATTATGTGCCAGGCACTGTGCTAAGCACTGGGGACACAAAAAGAGGCAAAAGACAGTCTCTGCCTTCTTGGAACTTAACAATCTAATGGAGGAGACAATATGCAAACAAATATATATAAAGTAAGCTATACACAGGATAAATAGGAAATAATTAACTGAGGGAAGGCCCTGGAATTAAGAGGAGTTAGGGTAAGCTTACTGTAGAAGGTGGGATTTTAGTTGGGACTTAAAAGAAGCCAGGTCAGTAATTGAAGATGAAGAGGGACAGCATTCTAGGCATGGGGAACAACCAAAGAACATGCCCAGAGTTGAGAGATGAAGTGTTTCATATATATAATAGCCAGGATTCTGGTGTCATTGAAATGAAGAGTACGTGTTAGGGACTGATTATAAGACTGGAAAGGTATAGGTTAAATTATGAAGGTTTTTTTGAATGCCAAACAGAGCATTTTGTATTTGCTCCTGGAGGTAATAGGAAGCCACTGAAGTTTATTGGGTATGGGGAGGTGGGAATGTTTACATGGTTGGATCTGTGCTTTTGATAAAAATCACTTTACTGGCTGAATGGAGAATGGATTGGAGTGGGGAGAGACTTGAGGCAGGAAGACCCAACAGCAGGCTATTGCAGTAATTGAGGTATGAGGTAATAAAGGCCAAGACTAGAGTTTTGGCAGTTTCAGAGGAGATATGGGGGTATATTTGAGAGATGTTGCAAAGGTGAAATCAGCAGGCCTAGGCAATAGCTTGGATACAAAAAAATAAGATATAGTGAGGAATCCAGGATGATTCCTAAGTTGTGAGCAGGAGGAAATGGAGGATGGTGCTGTCCTCTACATTAATAAGGAAGGTAAGAGGTAGGAAGGGCTTGGGGGAAAGTTAAGTTTTGTTTTGGACATGTTGAGTTTAAGGTATCTACTGGACATTTATGAGGTAACTGGTGCCTTGGTGGATAGAGCTCTGCCTCTGTAGTCAAGAAGACCTGAGTTCAAATCCAGCCTTAGATACTTCCTAGCTGTGTGACCCTGGGCAAGTCACTTAACTTCTGATTGCCTGACAAAAGGATCCACTGGCGAAGAAAAGGCAAGCTACTCCAGTATCTTTGCCAAGAAAACTCTATGGACAGCTTTGGTTCATAGGGTCACAACATGTCACATATGACTGAACAACTGACCCGTAACAAAACTGGACATCCAGTTTGAGATGTCTGAAAGGCATCTGGAAATGCAAAATTGGAGGTCGGCAGAGAGATGGGGCAGGAAAAGCAGATTTGAGAATCATCAGCATACAAATGATAATTAAATCCATGGGAGCTAAGGATCACCAAGTGAAGCAGAATAGAGAGAGAAGAAAAGAGGGTCCAGGATAGAAGCCTATGAGATGCCTACAGTTAGAAGATGTGACCTGGATGAGGATCCAGCAATAGAGATAAAGAAGGAGCGGTCAGATAGGAGGAAAACCAGCAGAGAATGGTGTCCTGAAAAACTAGAGGGAAGAGAGTATCAAGGGGCCGATGGTGATGGTGATGAACAGTGTCAAAGGCTGTAGAGAGATCAAGGAGAATGAGGACTCAGTAAAGGCAACTGGATTTGACAAGTAAGATCATTAATAACTTCGAAAACAGCAGTTTCAGTGGAATTATAAACTGGATGGTGAGAGATTAAGAAGAGATCAGGAGGAGAGGAAGTCTCAGAGGCACCTAGTGAAGTGAGTCCTTTCAAGGGGTTTACCTACAAAGAGCAGAAAAGATACAGGATTATAGATAGGAAGGATAAGGATCAAGTGGTTTTTTTTTTTCAGGATAAGGGACACATGGGCAGAGGTGTATCAGTAGGAAATAAGCAAACAAAGAAGGAAAGATTGAAAATAAGTGAAAGAGTAGGAATGACAGAGGGGACAATCTGTTGGAGGACACAGGATGGAAATAGGATCACGTGAACAATCCACAAAGATATGGGAGACGGGGAAAGGGAGAAGTGCATTCCCACATTTGTTCTTTAGGACCAAACTTAGTCATTAAAATTTCATAGCATTCAATTAATTTACTTGTATCTTCCCATTTTCTTCCCAGAAGCCTGCCTCCATAATCACTGCTTCCTAGAATATTTTCATTTTCTTCTTATCTATTACCTCATTGCTATTGTCTACTAATATGCCCAGGTCTGTCCTTCCATTAACTCTACCATCTTTTCAAATTATCTCCCTACATCTCTCATTTTCATATCCTAATTCCCAGAAAACTGTCTATTCTAATTGCCACTGTTTTCTCCCTTTTTATTCATTTCTCAACAACCTGCAATCTGGCTTCTGACCTCATCATTTAAACTAAATTGCTCTCTCCAAAGTTACTAACGATCTCTTAATTGTCAGATCCAATGACCTTTTCTCAATCCTCATCCTTCTTGATTTCTCTATAGCATTTGATACTGTTGACCACCCTTTTCCTTCTGGATATTCATTTCCCTGTCAGTTTTGGTAATACTGCTCTCCCTGCTTCTCCTTCTACTGTGGAGCTGGCTGTTCCTTCTCAGTCTTTTTGGTCAGATAGTCATACATATTCTACCACCTAACTGAATATACACCAAGGCTCTGTCCTGTCCCCTCTCTTCTATCTATACACACTTTTTGGGTGACCTCATCATATCCCAGAGGTTTAATTACTATGAAATGACAGCAACCCCTCATATCTGGAAGCACTCTCTCATTTTCTTCTTAGAGTCCCTCTCTCCTTTCAGACACAACTCAAACAGCTCTTCTGAATTAAGCCACTCTTGATCCCCCCAACTTCTATTTCCTTTCCTCCCAAACTATCTTTATTTAACTATTTTGTATTCATTTGTAATTATTCACTTTAGATTTATGTTATGTCTGTCATTCCTACTCTTTGACTTATTTTCTATCTCTCCTTCTCTGTTGGCTTATTTCCTACTGCCTACACCTCTGTCCATGTCTCCCTTATCCTGAAAAAACCATCATTTGATTCTTTCATCCTTCCTAACTATGATCCTATCCTGAAAAAACAATCATTTGATCCTTTCATCCTTCCTATGATCCTATATCTCTTCTGCCCTTTGATGGTAAACCCCTTGAAAGGACTATCTTCAATAGGTGCCTCTGAGACTTTCTCACCTCCTGATCTCTTCTTAATCTCTTACAATCCAGTTTATAATTCCACTTTAAACGTGTGTGTGTGTGTACACGTGCATGTGCGCACCATGCTTGGCACATGGTAAATGTTTAATGCTTGTCAAGTTGTCGTTGATGTGGATTGATTACTGGGTACTTTGAACTAGACATCACACCGGGATCTTGAACTCAACATGTCCAAAACACAATCCATTTTTTTTCCTACCTGACACATTTCTTTCTTGTACTTCTTATTTCTGTAGAAAATATTCTTTCTTCTAATTCATCGTTATAACCCTGGAGTTATCTTTTACTCCTATCACCACAGCCACACATATCTAATCAGTTGCCAAGTCTTGTCAATTCAATCTCTACAACATTTCTCTCAATTGTATATTTCTTTCCATCCATGGAGCCACCACCCTGGTCCAGGCTCTCATCACCTCTCACCTGCACTACAGTAATAGGTTCTTAATTGGCCCTTCTGCTTTAATTCACTCCCTTCTCTAATTCATTCTCCACACAGCAGTCAGTAATATTTCTAGAGAACAGTTTTGACCATGCTAGTCCCATGATCTAATAACATCAGCGGCTCCCTACTATTGCTAGGACCAAATACAAATCCCTCTCTTTGGCATCTGAAGCCCTTCAAACATGCTTCCAACATACCTTCCAGTCTTATTATGAGTTACTTTCCTTCACACACTGTATAATCAAGTTATTCTGATCTTCTTGCCATTTCTCAAACACACAGCATTTCCACTCCCATTTCCCAAGACTTCTCATAGGCTGTCCTCCAGGCCTGGAATGCATTTCTTCCTCAGTGCCACGTCTTCATCCCTAGCTTCCTTCAAAGCTCAACTCACGCAGCACTTCCAACAGAAGGTCCTTTCTGGTTCCTCAAATGCTTGTCTTTTCCTTCCCAAATTACCTTGTGTTTTGCTTTTTAAAAGTTTTGTATACCATATGTTTATATATTGTCTCCTCCAACAGAATGTAAGCTCTTTGAAAGTACAATCTATTTCATTTTTTGTTTTTGTATCCATGATATCTACACAGTGTCTTGTGTATGACAGACCTAATAATGTAACTTTCTTCGTAACTCTTTTCCTCACAACAATAAGAAAACAGGTTAAGAGAGAAGAAAAAAGACTGAAATCAGTGTGGAGGTACTTTGTTTTGGATGGGCAATCTATGGTACTACTGCTAAAATTAATTTCTGAGGTGATCATGTCATGATCGTTCTATAATTTTCACTATATCTGTTCTAGTTTGCATATTTTCCCTCTTTTCTTCTGAGAAGCAAAGAAGCTCCACACTGGATTAGAATAAAGATCCATACATCTAAAGATATATACTACAGAAAATTCAAAGCATTTTATTTAAAAGTATAAAAAGTGCCTCCATTCTAGTGACTCAAAATCAGAGCAGCAAAAAAAGAACAAAGTAAGTATACTTTTAGAGACCTATAAATAGAAATCTGGAAGACAGATCAATTTACAAAATGGTACAACTGTTTACATATCATGAAGTTTGCATATATCTTTAAAATTAATCGAATTCAACTTTTAATCACTAAACTAGATATCAATTTGATTATCTGAAAAAAAATTAACTGGAGATTAATTGAAAGAAAACACACTTCACCTCTGTCTTCCATAAATTTGTAAAGCTGTTGAAGAAAGTTCTCTCGTTCTTCTGGAAAGGGTTCTATTTCTTCCTAATAAAAACCAAACAAGATAAAAAAAAATCAAAATTTGTCCAATTAAATATTTAATACAAGCTGGTTTGATGACCCCCTACAAAATTATATTACCATAAGGTGCCAAAAGGGTGTTTTACCATTAAAATATAAAGTTTTAATAATACTAAATTATTAAGAAGCAGTATATGCTACTTTGAAAATCTTTACATTTTAAAACAGAATTCTCTCTGAAAAGTAATCTAATAAGTAAGATACCAAAAAGGAATTCCACAAAGGGAGGAAAGAGTAGAAATAACTCCTTCAAAAACTCATGAATAAGTCTTTTGCCTACACCCATAACTCATTTACAAACTAACATTGCAGTCACAAGAAGACCTACTCTTAAAACTGGACCAGGCAGTAACAAAAAAAAAAGTTTGCTTCCATAATACTTAATTTTTTTCCCAAGATTAGATATAACTAGAAATAACCTTATACATAACCCCACCGTGCACAAATTTAAACTTATGGAGTCAAGTGGGGCCCAAAACTTGGTTTAAAATTACCTGAAGACTCAGAGTTAGGGAAATCTTCAGATAATAAATGTGTTTCCCATTACAAGGAAGGGCCTACTTTCTTGCTGTTGTGATCAAGGGTTGCAGCACTGGTAAGTGGGTCCCAGAAAAACCTATAGAGAGCAGGGTAGTTAATTTAGATATTATGGGGGCAGAAAAGACCCCATTTATTCACTGGCTTACATCTTAAAATGGGAAGGGGGGGTAATAAAGTTGAAAAATGGAACTTTACATTTATCCTGGCTGTAATATACCTAAGTCCAATGTCAAGGGGATGTAAAGCTATTTTCTTTGAAATGGAGGTACTAAGTCTATAAATCACTTGCAAGCCCAAGATATACCACCATTTTCAATTATAGAGAAAATCATTTAACAAGTTATGGGCAAGGGAGGTAGGTCTGGGAGAAAATATTCAGATAAATTGTATATCTAGGTTCTATAAAGAACAACATATATAACAAAAAATGAATAGCAGAAGCAGTACTTAATAATTAAAAAGGCTAAAAAACAGAATTATAATAGTTGATGTTTATATAGCACTTTAAGGTTTACAAAGTACTATGCATGTATTATGTATTTTAGGGACCGCAACAACCATAATTGTGCCCATTTAGCATCTGAGGAAACTGAGGCCCAGAAATGTTAAGTGACTTGCTCATGGTCACATAAAGTCAAAAGCAGGATTCAAACCCATGTTTTCCTGTCTAGCCCTATCCACTATGCCACAACATGAAAAAAGTGAAGATTACTACTTATACATTCAGAGATCTACATACCAATTAAAAATAAGGCTCCTGAAGAGTCTGACATAGCTACACAAGGATTTCACAGATGAGCTCATAAAGGATACAGAAAGGACATATATTCAGGAACAAATGTAAAAGAATGACAGGGAACTATAAGAGGCTAAACCAAAAAATAAGCTTAATATTTCTAAAATGCTAAGTGCAATAGAATGGGCTTTTAAAGGCGTGTCAGCATAAGGAGAACAAAGAAAGAATAGGTTTACTACTTGAGATAAATGGTAATATTAACGAATAAGGGGGGGTCGAATAATAATAGCTAGCATTTACATAGTGCTCACTATTTGCCAGGCACTGTGCTAAAACGGTTTACAATTATTATCTTATTTGATCCTCACAACAATCCTGGGAGGGAAGTGGAGGAAGAAAGTAAAACTATTAATCTCCTATTTTCTTTTATTTTCTCTATTAAGGAGGCCAGTTTTCCATTAGAAAGGGTGAAAAAAAGTTCAGAGGTATTTGAAGTCCAAGACAGGCAATGACATAGGAAAGAATCCAAGTGCCAAAGTTCAAATCTCTAGAGTACTAATCTGTAGTCTCATTCCCTGTTGGGGTATTAAAATAATTTATTGATGAAATTATGGAAACACTGCTGATAATCTTTGTATAACTATGGAAAATGTAGAGAAGTACAAGAATACAGGAGACTGACAAATGATATTCTGATTATCAAAAAAGAACAAAAGAGGTTATGACAAACACAACATGCTGAACTTACAACAAAATTTTAGACTAGATCATAAAACAAATGCTTTATGAGCACTTAGAGGGAATGGTTATCTTTAAGAGAGAGCATGAACAAGTCATACTGAATTAACCTCATTTTCTGTCTCTAGCTGAAATATTAGGCCAATAGAGAAAGGGACTGTCATAGACATGCTAACATCTCAATATCAGCAAGCAACTGATGTCAGTAATTTCATCATTGTGGACAAGATGGATTAATGAAATCTCAATAAGAGTACAGTTAGGCACGATTATCACTAGCATATGAATATAGCCAAAGAAGGCTGATTAATGACTGAATACCAATTGTCTTTAATACTGAGACAAGGATCTCTGTCCTCAGCCCTATCCTCTTCAACATTTTTAACAACAGTTTGCATGATACAAAAGTTATCACATTTATAAAATCTACATGTGTCACAAAACTGCAGTGAACAATATGATCTATCTATATCTACATCTATAATCTATCTGACAGACAAATAGCTGAAAAAGACCTTAAAGATGATCTAATCTAAAACACTCATTTAACAAATGAAGGTCTTGTCTAGCTAGAATGATGAAATTACATTATGAAATTAAATCAGAGCAAAAACAAAGACCTGCTTATTATATACTTCAAAAACACGTGATTTTATGCAGGAAAGTGTTTTCGTTGTGAGTACATACACAGTAAACCCCTTTTTGATCCTCTCCCTCTTCCCCTCCCTACACCTTAAATAGTCTTTGAGTTGCAATTATTAAAAAAATTCTTCAGCTGGAAGTCAGCTCTCTGATGATGAGCATTCTCTGCACTTAACTACATTAATTCTTGAATGACAGACTTAAAAGCTATCACTGGGCCAACTTAAATCTGGTCACATGGATGGATGGATGGATGGATAGAAGGATAGATGGAAAGATAAACAGATAGATAGATAGATAGATAGAGAGATATAGACCTATCCCAAGGTAGTCTATATAAAAGATAATAGACAATACAAGGTTCCCAGCTGACAGGGGAGAAGGCAAGCCATGGGAGATTTAACAATGAATAAAAAGTCTCTATCCTGAATGAGACAGCTGAGTCAGAGAAGTGCCTTTCCACAACGAGGACCCAGTCGAGATTATGTAACATAAATCTATCATGGATTTATTAAGTGTAGTTTCATGATTTCTGATAGCTTTGCTCAGCAACATGTGAACAGGAGCAAAAATAAATGTTGGATGTAATCCAAGACAGAGGCTTGGCAAGGCAAAATCTTCAACAGGATAAGGGGGCAAGGAACTTGAGAGAAGTAGACAGTGTAGAGCTGAACTGGTTTACCAAAGGCTAAGGATGAGGAAGAGAAGGGAGTATAGCTCTCCAGGGGTGATGACCTGGGAGTAGATAATAGATCCAATAACATATCTATCCTAAGATATAGATGGATGACCTATTATATAGATATAAATGTAGATGTCTATCCATCTATATTTAACCATATTGATGGAATATCTCGAGGGATTGTTCATCCAACTGCATATCAGAGTTTGGACATTTACATCACAATCCCTCCTGCAACTGCATCTTCACCAGTTGCCTTTCCTGAGCCTCACCCTATTCCCTCTCTATTTTCCATTTAAGCAAAGCTGTCCCAAAGCCCTGGGATGGCTCGATCCTGAGGCTGAACCCCTAGGAATGATGATAATCTACCTAAAACAAATTCCTTAGTGGTTAATGAATTCTCATTCTGTCAAGCCCTTCCCTTTCTGAAGACTCTGAACCTCAGTTGTCAAGGTTTAAACCCTGTTTTCCATCCCTCTGCATTATGTCTTCAAGCTTCATTATTCAACTGAAACTGTTTTCTCCAAGGTTACCAATGATGTATTTATTTCCAAATCTAACAGCCTTTTCTCAAACCTCATTCTTCCTGACCTCTATTACCTCTGAAACTGTTAATCACTCCTTTCTCCTTAATATTCTCTAGGGTTTTTTGTGATACTACTCTCTCCTGGTTCTTTTCCTGTCTGACTGCCCTTCGCTCATTTAGTGGATCTTCATCTAGGTCAGGCCTAACTAACGTGGCTGTTCCCCAAAAGATCCAACATAGCCTTTTTCTCTTCTCCCCTTATACTATATTTTGCTTCATGACATTATCTGTTCCTATGGATTCAATCATTGTTATGCTAATGATTCTCATATCTATTTATCTAATCCCAGTCTCTTAATCTCAAATCTCAAACTGCCGAGTAGATATCTCAACCTGGAAGTTGTGTAGATATCTTAAATTCAAGATGTCCAAAGCAGAACTCACTATCTTTCTCTTAAATCCTTTCCTCTTCTGAACTTCTCTATTCCTTCGAGGTTATTACCATCCTCCCAGTTGCAACTTGGGTTTCATTCTTGACTCCTCACTATCTCTCATTCTCACACATCCTATCCACTTGCAAGTCCTGTTAATTCTACTTTTGTCATTTCAATCATATGTGTCCCTTTTCTCCTCTATTAGTATCCTGGAGTAGGATATCATCATATCATGTCAGAACTAGCCTGCTCGTTGGTCTCCTTGATTTATATCTTACCCCATTCCATTCCAAGTTCCACAAAGATGTCACATTAATCTTCCTAAAGTGCAGATATGACTATATTACCTTCCTGTGTTCAACAAGTTCAAGATCCTTATCATCCCCAGGGTCAAATATAAAATTTCTGTTTTGTGTTTAAATCCCTTCACAATCGATCCCCTTCTTCCCTTTCCAGTCTTCTAACTCCTTATTCTTCCCCTTACAATCCAGCAGTAATGGCCTTCTTGCTGTTCTTTTTTTTATTTTTTATTTTAATCATTTTCATTTAATATTTTAGTTTTCAACATTCATTTCCACAAGATTTTGAGTTACAAATTTTCTCCCCATTTCTACCCTTCCCCCCAACTCCAAGATGACATATATTCTGATTGCCTCATTCCCCAGTCAGCCCTCCCTTCTGTCACCCCACTCCCTACCACCCCCATCCCCTTAACCCCTTACTTTCTTGTAGGGCAGGATAGATTTCTATGCCCCATTCCCTATATATCTTGTTTCCCAGCTGTATGCAAAAAACAACTTTTTTTTTAAAGCAACTGCTTTTAAAACTTTGAGATCCAAATTCTCTCCCCTCTTCCCTTCCCACCCACCCTCCCTAGGAAGGCAAGAAATTCATCATAGATCACTCATGTATCATTATGTAAAACACTTCCACAACGCTCATGTTGTGAAAGGCTAACTATATTTCCTTCCATCCTATCCTGTCCCCCTTTATTCAATTTACTCCCTTGACCCTGTCCCCTTTTCAAAAGTGTTTGCTTTTGATTACCTCCTCCCCCATCTGCCCTCCCTTCTATCACCCCCCCCCCTTTTATCTCTTTCCTCCATCTCTCCTGTGGGGTAAGATACCCAATTGAGTGTGTATGTTATTCCCTCCTCAGGTCAAATCTGATGAGAGCAAGGTTCACTCATTCATTCCTTTTCACCTGCCCCCTCTTCCCTTCCAACAGAACTGCTTTCTTTTGCCACTTTTATGTGAGATAATTTACCCCATTCTCTCTCTCCCTTTCTCCTTCTCTCAATATATTCCTCTCTCACCCCTTAAATTTATTTCTTTTTTTAGATATCATCCCTTCATATTCAACTCATCCTGTGCCCTCTGTCTATATTCCCTTCAACTCCTGGAAAGGTCTCATGAATTACACATATCTTTCCATGTACGAATGTAAACAAAACAGTTCAACTTTAGTAAGTCCCTTATGATTACTTTCTTGTTCACCTTTTCATGCTTCTCTTGATTCTTGTATTTGAAAGTCAAATTTTCTATTCAGCTCTGGTCTTTTCACTGAGAAAGCTTGAAAATCCCTATTTTGCCTTGGAGCATTATACTCAGTTTTGCTGGGTAGGTGATCCTTGGTTTTAATCCTAACTCCTTTGACCTCCAGAATATCATATTCCAAGCCCTTCGATCCCTTAATAGAGAAGCTGCTAGGTCTTGTGTAATTTTGATTGTGTTTCCACAATATTCAAGTTGTTTTTTTTCTGGCTGCTTGCAGTATTTTCTCCTTGACCTTGGCGACAATATTCCTAGGAGTTTTCTTTTTGGGATCTTTTTCAAGAGGAGATCTGTGGATTCTTTCAATTTCTTTTTTACCCTCTGGTTCTAGAATATCAAGGCAGTTTTCCTTGATAATTTCTTGAAAGATGATGTCTAGGCTCTTTTTTTGATCATAGCTTTCAGGTAGTTCAATAATTTTTAAATTATCTCTCCTGGATCTATTTTCCAGGTCAGTGGTTTTTCCCATGAGATATTTCACATTGTCTTCCACTTTTTCATTCCTTTTGTTCTGTTTTATAATATCTTGATTTCTCATAAAGTCACTAGTTTCCACTTGCTCCAATCTAATTTTAAAGGTGGTATTTTCTTCAGTGGTCTTTTGGACCTCCTTTTCCATTTGGCTAATTCTGCCTTTCAAAGCATTCTTCTCCTCCCTCATTGGCTTTTTGGAGCTCTTTTGCCATTTGTGTTAGTCTATTCTTTAAGGTGTTATCTTCTTCGGTCTTTTTTTGGGTCTCCTTTAGCAAGTTGTTGACTTTTTTCATGGTTTTCTTGTATCACTCTCATTTCTCTTCCCAATTTTTCCTCTACTTCTCTAACTTGCTTTTCCAAATCCTTTTTGAGCTCTTCCATGGCCTGAGACCAATTCATATTTTTCTTGGAGGCTTTTGATGTAGGCTCTTTGACTTTGTTGACTTCTTATGACTGTGTGTTTACATCTTGTCACCAAAAAAGGAATCTAGAGTTTGAATTTGAGTCTCCGTTTGAGTCTGAGTTTATTTTCATTGCCTGTTCATGTTCCCAGCCAACTCTCTGACCCTTGAGCTTTTTGTCAGGACATATCCTGACTTGTAGAGTACAGGGTACTTTGTCCCAAGCTTTAGGGTCCAACCACTACTGTTTTCAGAGCTACTTCTACTCCACCATCACCCCAGGCCCTGTGACAGCAGCGCTGCTCCTC
Organism: Trichosurus vulpecula; assembly: GCF_011100635.1. Taxonomy (NCBI): domain Eukaryota; kingdom Metazoa; phylum Chordata; class Mammalia; order Diprotodontia; family Phalangeridae; genus Trichosurus; species Trichosurus vulpecula. The sequence continues at coordinate 147,070,749 of NC_050576.1, read as the reverse complement.
CCTCAAGAACTGCCAACTAGGACCGCAATACAGATCCAAGCAGGGTACAGCAAGAGAATCTGCCTTTGTGCTCACGAAGCGCTCCTTGCACTTCTGCTCTGATCCACTGCTAGAGTCCTCCCATTGTGAAAGCCAGGGACTCAGGAAGCAGCTGACGCTGAAGCTCTGGAAGCAGCCTCAGGAGCTTCCTGCTGCTGCCACCGTCACCACCACCGCCACCCCAGGGCTGGTGGCTGGACAGCTCTGAACTCGATGCCACAGTTTCCCTCTAACCTGCTCTTCGGTGTTTGTGGGTTGAAAAGTCTGGTAACTGCCACAGCTCACTGATTCATGGCCCCAAGGCCTGTTCTGGCTGGTTGACACGGGGTTTGGCCTGTCCTGGCACGGCCCACACCAGGCTGCACTCCGCTCCCAGCACTGTGTGATAGACCCTTCCCAGCAACCATCCAGGCTCTCCTGGGCTGGAGACCTGTTTTAGTCTGCTTTTTCGTGGGTTCCACAGCTCTAGAATTTGTTCAGAGCCATTTTTTTGCAGGTGTTTGGAGGGATTTGGGAGAGAGCTTAAGCAAGTCCCTGCTTTCCAGACACCATCTTGGCTCCACCCCCGCAGAGGTTCTTCACCCCCCTTGCTGTTCTTCAAACAAGAAATTCCATCTCCTGATTAGGAGCATTTTCTCTGACGGTCCCCATGCCTGGAATTCTCTCTCTCCTCATCTCTAACTCCTGCCCTTCCTGGCTTTCTTCATGTTCCAGCAAGAAACCCTTCTGGATCTCCTTTAATACTGATGCCTTCCCTCTCTGATTGTCCTTCATTTGTCGTGTATATATCTTGTTTGTACATGATTATTCTGCGTGTTGTCTCCCCCATCAGACTGTGAGCTCCCTGAGAGCAAAGACTGGTTTTATTGCCTTCTTTGTAACTTCAGGGCTTAGAAGAGTACTTAGTACATAGCAGACCCTTAATAAATGCTTATTGACTTGATATGTTGGTGAATAGGTATTTTTCACTGACTCTTTTCTTTTTCCCCATGTGGAAAATTAGGCGGAATTCTTTTGACATTTTTTTTTAAACATTTAGAAGATTACATTCTGGGCCTTGCTGCCCTGAGAATAATGTCAACTGCAAAAAGTGAACATCTAGAGGATATCATTTAGATCAGGACTTCATCATTGATTTGTACTCTATACTAGATCATCTCCACGCCAACAGTAAACACTTTTGACAAACATGTCCCTATCTTATTCCTCATCTGACATTAATATAATAGGAAGGTTTTTAAAACAAAATTATCTCACTTGTTACTTTTTTTTTTTTCTGGGAATGCTGTATGACCTTAACATATGCATGGAAGCTACCTTTAAGGTGTTATATTACTTTCCAAAATAAATTTTTTTTGTAGTCAACAAACAAAAAGCTCAGTATGTGGTATCTTGTGCTCACTGTGCCTTTCAAACAAATATACAGACTTAGGCTGATGTAGAACATAATTTCTGCAACCATGCCTTTTCTTTTGTTATACTTTCATCAAGAATGCCCTTGATAAAGGTGTAGGTTATTTCTCACAAAGGTTCTTCAGACTTGAGAAAATAGGCACATGGTTTGGTAGTTATTGATGTCCTCCTTGGTAGGAATAGTATTCATGATTTTAAAAATAATTTTTTTGGTATCTTCACCTTTCTAGAACACTGAGAATCAATCTCTAAATCCCCAGAAAAGATTGTCACCTTTAACAGAGGTCTCCTTTGACTCTCTCTGGTCTAATCCATCTAGCAGTTGCAAATTGTCTTTATTACTATCATATTTACTCTGTAATATGGTGAAACAGGGAATATACAATGTTAAAAGTCCAAACATATGTCCAATTATTGATAAATAGTGAAGAAGTTCATATTTAAAGTATAGATCATTAATATTTATTGATGTTCTCAAAACTACATCTTTTAGTCCCTTCTGACTCCTTTTCTGCTCTTAGTCAATGTTACTGAAGAAGCAGAAGGGTACAACAGAGAACATAATAAGCGTCATTTTCTATTTTTCTTTTGTTTTGTGTGTTGCCATAGTCAAAGAATTCATCATCTAGTGGCCTAGCTATTAGCGAAGGATAAGTCTCTCTGTTCTTAGCTAGATTTCTGGACAGCAGTCTATTATCAGGAACATACTTGAAGCCTGTTTAGCAGAACAGAATCTGCCACAGTTTGCACTACCTTGGCATAGTCCTGACAAACAGGAACATCTATATAATCAAAACAGAGCACAGGAGTAAGACTTTGTGGAGGCCCAAAACTTAGCCTTAAAAAAAAAAGTTAATTGCACTGCCAAGGCAGGCATTCATATGTAAATAATTAGGGGTCCTAGTTCACGGCAAGTTTAATGAGTCTAAAGTGGGACATCTCTGCTTAAATGAATGAAAAAGCATTTATTAAATATACACCCTGCGTCACGTATATATTTAAAAAAAATAACTACTAAGACTACATTAAGTTAGGTATAGGGACAGAGCAAAGAAATTAATGTTCCCAAGTACTCTGCATTGGTGAAACAACACTTGGGGTACGACATTCAGTTTGGGATGTCATGTTTTAGAAGTGACGTAGACAAACGGGAGCACACCCAAAGGAGGCTGAGGAAGATAACTGGTGGGTATGGAAAAATGTCATATGAGAAGGAACTGGAGATATATATTCTGAACAAGAGACCACATAGAAGAAATATGACAGTTTTATTCAAAGAGCAAGGATGTCATATATAAAAGAAGTCAGACAATTTATGTGGTTCCATAGAGTAAAACTAGAACCAATGGCTTTACAGTACAGGAAACAAGGCCTCGGCTCAGTATAAGAAACAACTTCAACACAACTAAAGCTGACAAAAATGAAAATAGCTTCCTGGTGAGACAGCAAGTTCTCTATTACTAGAAATTTCTAAGCTTACATGAAATAGTCATGGAGAGAACAAGCAAGCCTTACTACTTTCGAATTTATGAAAAAGATAAGAGATCTGAGGTAAGCAAATGATATATTAATGGTAAAATAATGACAAAAAATTTTACTATGTTAAAAATCTTCACATCAGATGTGTAACAATCAGTAAATGGGGGAATTTAAATATAGCTTTAAAACACTGTTAACTTTACAATGTTATTAATTTTGTAGAGCAGAAAGTCTATGCTATTAACTTGGTAAATAGTAAGAAAATAATAATTCCTATTGTAGACGTTAATACTATCTATATAAAATGAATTCACTGTGCTTACTGAATCTCCCTGGGGAAAACAAAAGTGAAGTTTCTTTATACCAAATACTGCTGTCAAAAGGAATACTTTCTATTATTTACAGTTAGAAACGTTATCAGATTATACTTGCCTCCTCTTCACTACTATTATCTTCTTTTTCTTTTTCATCTTCTTCTTCTTCTTCCTCCTCCTCTGCTTCACTGCTAGAGCTATCCTCTTTCAATTCAGTTTTCCAGTTACTGGGAACTGTTTTACTTTTATGAAATTCAAGTGCGTGGTCAAAAGCTATAAGAGAATCAGAACTAGTGATTATTTTAAAAATCAGAGACAATATGCCTAGATATATAAAAGGGTGATTTTTTTTTTTAAATCTAAGGATAAATTAGGTTCAAACATAGATGTGAGTTAAGGGTTATTTTAATGCTTTTAGTATGCTTATATAATAAAAAATTAAGAAGCAATACTATTCAGTCTAACACTCTGAACATTTTAGGAAAGAAATACATGATGGCAGTATTATCAAGGGTATGAACATTAGTTTTATCCATACTGTTATCAGAAAATTATTTACTAAATCCACAGAGTAGAAATTTTAGGGCAGATAATAAAATTATTAGTAAAGAAAGTGACATGATGGGTAAAATTAAATTATATATATACATACATATATACATACATACACATATATATACAGACACACAAAGACACACAAAGACACACACACACACACACACACACACACACACACACACACCATCAAGCCTGAATTAAGGCTATGCTAACAATTAGTCCAAATTAAAACAGGCACGGGGATTTGACCTTCC